>NC_050443.1:16340013-16620487 GCF_903995425.1 Onychomys torridus
CAAACCAGAAGGTATCTGTACCCATATAGCCCAGGTTTTACCTCAGTGAAGTCAAGTTCCCAATGGACTCCGGGGCGGTGGCCTCGCAGGCAGCTTCTTCTGTTCAGATGGGTTTTTCCTGAGTTGACTTGGGCACAAGCAGGGCAGCTGGAAGTCACCTGTTGGAGGACCTGTTCCTGATTTAATAATACAGTGTTCGAGGCCTCATCAGCCAGACGGGCCTTCATCTATGATGTTAGCTTGTCGTTCGGGGCTCTATTCCACCCCCATTTTCTTTGCTAGTTCCTGGTCCTCCGGGCTGTAGAGCATGGGGTCCCTGTTTGGCTGTTGGTAGTCTTGCATGACCAGCAGCTTGTCACCCCTGGGGGTTGTAAGGCCATTGTCCAGGCCGTCAGATTGGCCAGCCGATTTTCCCGTGCTATTACAGAGTCATCCTTTCGGTGCCCGGGACAGTGTATGATGCTGAGCTGTCCAGATGTCAGCTGAACCTTTTTCTCGGTGGTCTATCGCTATCTCCTGCTACCCGTGGCCCCCTGGACCAAAGCTGTGCAGTCACTGAGAGAGCCTCCGATGTGGGTCAGGACTGAATGTTGAGCTCCGGTGTCCCTTAGGAAGGTCATTGGCTGCCCCCCGATCTTGAGAGTTATCCTAGGCTCAGGGGGGGGCTCCTGGCCTTGACCTCCCTAATCTTCCAGATTGAGGAGGTCCGTGGCTCCTGTCTTAGTTTTTCCAGGCCCTCGAGGTTTCTTTGGGCAGTCATGAGCCCAATGTCCTCTCGCTTTGCAATAGGCGCACTGGTCTTTGTCAAGGGGTGCCCTTCTTTGATCTCCCTTCTTAACTCCCTCTCTGACCTGTCCCTGAGACATTATAGCGGCCAGGACTTTATTTATTTTTTATGACGTTTTTTTTAATCTCTTTTTTTCTGTTTCTGTCGTATTGCTGACCTGAGCCAAATTGGTGGGGCGCCTAGCAGCCCCCCGGAGACCCGCTAAGAGCAACTGGCAAAAGAGACGTAGGTGCTCCCTACCTTCTGGGGTCCTGAAGTCCCAGTTCGGGCGGGTGAGGGGAAAGGCTGCTGACAGTCATCCCATGTAGGCTGGTGGGTTAGGCGTAGGTTATTAAAATGGACTTAATCAAGTTAGTCAAGGCAACAGGGTCCTTAAAGAAAGAGGGTTATGCATTATGCTGTTTCCAGTTGTAAAGATCAGAGGCCGAAAATCGGCCAGTACTGAAGCTGGTGATTGGGTCCTCAGCTGGCGTGGCAGGCCCGTGAGCAGCCTGCACTCCCGCCGTCGCCACTGGCGCAGCTGGCGCAGCGGGCCCGTGAACCGCCTGCACTCCCCCCTGCACTCCCGCCGCCTCCGCCTCCGCTGGCGCGGCTGGCGTAGCGGGCCCGTGAGCAGCCTGCACTCCCGCCATCATGGTGGGTCCGGAAAGTGCCGGTCCCGGCGCTCGCATGGGGACCTCCGCAGCAGTCATGGCTGGCCTGGGAAGTGCCGGCCCGGGAAGGGGGAAGGCCTGGGGCATTGGAAGGGAGAGAAACGGCTTAACCCAGGGGGGGGGTTCCATCGCTAAGAGTTTCCATATGACGATGTATGGAACTTGGTCCGGGTGGCCATGGGGACCTGGAGCGAAGACTTTTCCCTCCACCTGTAAAATTAGACTGAGGTTAAAAGTTCCCTCGCGAGGCCATCCTACATTCATTGTGACCCAGTCAGCCTCGCAAAGGGTGATCCATTTTTTTTTTTCAATCATAAGTCCCTCGTTGTTGGCTCGTGCTTTCATGTCTGACCAGTGGCCAAGCGTGAGGCTCAAGGGTGTGGTGACAGTCTGTCCCATAGCTGTTTCTAGGAAGAGAGCGCTCAGACAGAAAATAACAAACGACAGACAAACGCAAACAAGACTGACACGCGCTGCGCGGCTCCGGTTCCAAACCGAGAGCAGAAACTCAGACGGAGAGTGCTGTGAGGGTCCGGATCCCTCCTCTCCAACCAACATCACGTATCCCTCGAATTCGTGAGTGGCCCCAAAAAACCGTGCCCCAAAGGGGACTTCAGACACCCTTGGAACGTCTTCCAGGGTTGGTGAGCGAAGTCCGGGCTCGTCAGCCCCTTCAGCCTCACCCCGATACAGAACACTAGGGGAGATACCCTAGTGCGGGACTCAGGCGGCCCGGCCTCACGGCAAGTCTGCCTGCCTCCTCTCCCGGCACTACAATCAGGCGGCCCGGCCTCACGGCAGACCTTGCCCGCCTCCTTTCCTGGTCCCTCCAGACGCTGCGCAGGAACAGAGCTCAAACGTAGAAACAGGCAGCATAGAGACAAAACGGACACAGGACAGTTCGAGCTTAAACATAAATATTGAGGCCGGCCGGCTTACCTCCTGATGGTGGGTCGGTGGTCCTGGGGAGGGGTCTCAATCTCGGTGGAACCTCCAATGAAAGAAAGCCCCCCACAGGGGATCTTTCCTCAAGAGAGACCCCAAACCCAAGGAACACACCGAGACCACGGATCAGATGCAAACAGCAAGAGGGTTTATTTGAATACACAGGTACCTGGGGCGACAAGTCTTTCGGAGGACTTGCGCGCCTTCCTAGGGGAAGGGGGACTTCTTATAGAGTCCTGGGGGCAGAAGCACGGTTACAGAAGCGAGAAGCATAGTTACAGGGTCCCCATTGGTTAATTCAAATAAGGCCAGGGTGAACTTGGGGGCTATCTTTAATTTTCAGGAATGTGCAGCTGTCTGTTCTCCAAGGCCAGGTAGCCAATTATAGATATCTTGTTCTGACTCAAGGTTTGTTCCTCCCAAGACCAGGTGTTTGATATCTCCTGCCTTGACTCAAGGTTACTTTCTCAATTATCTTTTTCAAGGCCGTTTCTTAGGCTAAGTTACTGAGACGGGGGGCCTTTCAGTGTAGGGTTCTTAGATCGCTCCAAATGACCAGAAGACACCCAATATGCAATTGCAGAACACAGATTTATTCTCAAGAAAAAACAGCATGCTGGAGACCCCCAAAATGGCTTCAATCCCTGGAGAGGGTAAAGCAGCCCCTTTTAAGCCTGCTTAGGGGTATTCCAGCTGTGGTGAAGTGTATTTTGAAATGATTTGGTATAAACCCTTACTGATACAGCAATCATTTTAGGGTTGCCTATGACATCTGGTCAGCAACTGTGGTTGCAATGTGAGGGGTCTGTCTGATGTGTCAGGAGTCTGTCTGACTGAAAATAGCAAGAACAGTTCCTGCTTGTGGCTGGGTAGGACCCTGATTGGCTACCAGACTGGACGTACTTCCTGAGGGTCTCATTGAAGCCAGACATGAGTCAACATAGGGTGGGGAAGTAATGTGGGGCAGAGGTTGTTGTGCCCAGAGCCCGGACCCCAAAGACCACCAAGACACCAAATCTGATGCAAAAGCAGAGAGTCTCTTTATTGTGAGTTAACTTGTGACTCTCCATCTGTCTGTCTGTCTGTCTGTCTGTCTGTCTTTCTGCCACAGCAGCAGAGCAGGAGAGACCCCCAAGTAGCAATGGAGCAGGGTTTTTATAGGGGGTAAAGCAATAGGGGTCTTGGGGTCTACAGACTACATAGGAACAGACTCAGGATTGGTTTATGTGAGTAGCAATCATATTAGTAATTTTTAATTGGCTAGGGTTAGTTGGGGATTACAGTTATCTATTTTTGGACAAGCTTGGATAAGTCCCAGGCTTTGTCCTTGAGCTGCTGTGGAGGCTGGCTGGCCTAGCCTGTACTGACTGTGGGGGTTAGCTCAGTGGCCCAGGCTTGGTGCGTCCTATCCCCCTGTCCCTGCTGACAGGGGCATCAGTGATTGTCTTTTGTTCACGGCCCTCTCAGAAGCTGCTTGCTCAGTCTCAGGAAACTGAAATTGAGGCCTGATCTCTGAGAGAAGACTGGGCAGCCTGTTATAGCATCTGCTTGGTCCTCTCAAGGTCTTAGCAAATTGGCCCCTGGAAAAAACAACTGGCCCTGGTCTGTAGTTGGAGATCTTCTCTCCAGGTGCCACCAAGCCCCCGAGGTCCCATAACCCACGTATAAAATAATCACACAGATGCTTATATTACTTCTAAACTGTATGGCCATGACAGGCTTCTTGTTATCTAGTTCTTCTATCTTAAATTAACCCATTTCTATTAATCTATACTTTGCCACTTGGTTCGTGGCTTACATCTTCCTTTTCATGGTGGTGGCTGGCAGCGTCTCTCTGTCCCAGCTTTCCACCTCCCAGAATTCTCTTCTCTCTTGTCCTGCCTATACTTCCTGCCTGGCCACTGGCCAAACAGCATTTTATTTATACAGAGCGATATTCTCAGCACTGGTCCCCTCAGCTAGCTTGCAGTTTCAGAGGTCCAGTCCATTATCATCATAGCAAGGAGCATGGTGGCAGGCAGGCAGATATGGTACTGGAGAAATAGCTGAGAGTCCTACATCTTGCAGGCAATGGGAAGTCAACTGAGACACTGGGCAGGATTCCAAGCATAGGAAACCTCAAAGCCTGCCCCCACAGTGACACACTTCCTCCAACAAGGCCACACCCACTCAAAGCCACACCTCCTAATAGTGCCACTCCCTGTGAGCTTATGGGGTCCAGTTACATTCAGACTGCCACAGTTCTCCAGCACCATGTCTGCCTGCACGCCACCGTGCTCCCAGCCACCGTGCTCCCCGCCATGATGATAATGGACTAAACCTCTGGAACTGTAAGCTGCCACCTCATTAAATGTTTCCTTCCTAAGAGTTGCCATGGTCATGGTGTCCCTTTACAGCAATAGAAACCCTGACTAAGACAGGTGATATCCACACTGGTCTGTTGTGAGCTTTCTATCTGGGATGAGTAGACAGGTATGTACTGAAGCAACACTGGCCCACTCGAGCATGTGGCTCCGGCAGGCCTTGCCCTTCTCCCCATTCCCTCTGCCTTGCTAACAACCATTAGATTACATTCCTAAAGCTAGCCACCAAGGTCTACTCTTATTTGCCCACTTCCTCCTCCCAAGGCTGGCCACCAAGGTCCAGCTATCAAAGTATTAAGTCCAGAAATCAAAAGCCCCCTTTGGTTCATCTATTTAACATGCCCAGTCAAAATAAACCACCAAGTGCTAACCCGTTCTAACAGAGGCCTCCCCTTTTCTTTCTCTTAAAAACTACCCCTGCACGGTCATCTGCCGTTGTTTTCTGCCTGAGTCAGAAGCAGCCGCTTTAACTTTTCTTCCCGGTTAGTAAAGATCTCTCTGTGAAAACAGGTGTTTGGCTGTGGTCTGTGTCTAATCAGAGTGAAAGGTAGCCCCTGTGGGGGAGTTTGGGGGGGCACTCACAGAACTACCAAAGCCCCCGAAAGGTAACACCCTCTTCTGTCTTGATAGCCTTCCTATAGTGTGAGAGAAACGGAAGCAGTGTGCCAACCCACGTGCCCTGCTAATTCCCTTTCTTTCTCATCTTTATTATATCTTGACTTATGCAATCTCAGCTAGACAGAGCCATTAAAGTGCCACTGGGCAAACACCAGTCAGTCTGGGGTGGGAAAAAACCCTGCAGTTTCCAAAAGTGTGTTCTCAACTTGGCATCTGACTCTGAGAAAGAATGATACTAAAAAGAGTCCACAAAGAAAAACAGATAGTTGATTAAGAGAAACTAGTGATGCCAGCAAAGGGAAGGCTCCAGTCTTGGCTGCCAGGACATGCCATCGGTTTGCGCCGCTTCCCCGGAGTTCTAGAATGACACGTGAGCCACGGACTCTCAAGAGACATGGCTCTCTCTTACTGTTCAGTTTGTTTATTTCCTTTTTGGGGTTTTCTAAGCAGGTTTTCTCTTTGTAGCCCTGGATGTCCTGGAACTTGCTTTGTAGACCAGAGTGGCCTCAAACTCACAGAAATCCACCTGTTTGTGTCCCGTCCCCCCCCCCCCCCCCCAGTGCTGGGATTAAAGCCTGGACCACCACTGCCCGGCTCGGTTCTTTTCTTAGCATGTGTTTTATTTGTGTTTGCACATGGGAAAAGTTCAGAGAACAACTTTTGGAAGTCGGTTTTCTCCTTCAAGGTCGTCCTTGACTGGGCTTCATGATAAACTGTTTCAAAAATACAACCAAGGGCCTAGAGACGTGTCTTCAAAATTAAGAGCTTAGGCTACTCTGGTAAAAATTCAGTTCTCAGCACGTGGTTCCCAGAACTCCAGTTCCAGAGGATCCAGCGGCCTCTTCTGGCTTCTTTCGGCATTATATGCATACGGTGCACTTACAAACATTCAGGCAAACCACTCATACACATAAAATAAATACAAATAAACAAATCTTTAAAGACTAATTTAAAAACTAAAATTGAAATTAGAAACTGTTTGGTAGGAACGGAAAACAGAACCCCACCCTCCAACCGAAAGGATGCAACCGCTCTCCTGCCCGCTAGGTGGCAATCTCAAGGCTCTTCCCCCAAGCGCCCGGAGGAGACGCATGCGCACTGCTCCTCGGCTTCGCCTTTGGAGCTACGCCTGCGCGGGTGGCGGTGCGCGCGCCGTTTGCCCGTGCGCATTGCGCTCGGCTACGCGCCCTCGCGTGCACGCCCCGCGCCTCGGCGTCCCGTTATTCCCGGGTCTCCGCCAACAGCCGTGCTGACCCTGCGGTCCGACATGTCCCAGCTGCCCGCAGTCAGCAGCGTCCGGCAGACGGGGGCGGCGGGCGGCGACCGCGGGCTCCCGCAGGCCGAGGTAGGCGGCGGGCGGCGTGCGCTCCCGGGCCCCGCGCGACCTGAGGAGATCCGGGGAGGCCCGATGGCGGCGGCCCGGGAAGGCCCCGCAGCCCCGGGGGCGGCGGCCAGGGGAGGCCGGGTGGCGGAGGCCCGGGGAGGCCCCGCGGCGGCGGCCCGTGGTGGCGCGGCGGCCCGCGAAGGTCCGATGGCGGCGGCGTCCAGGGAAGCCCGGATGGCGGAGGTGGCCCGGCTGCTGGGCGAGCCGCTGGAGGAGGAGGCGCCCGAGGGCAGGCCCCGGTCCAGGGCGGGCGGCCTAGCGGCGATGCCGTACCTGCGCCTCCGCCACCCGCTCAGCGTCTTGGGCATCAATTACCAGCAGTTCCTGCGCCACTACCTGGAGAACTATCCGATCGCCCCGGGCCGGATCCAGGAGCTGGAGGAGCGCCGGAGGCGCTTCGTGGAGGCCTGCAGAGCCAGGGAGGCAGCCTTCGACATAGAGTACCTACGCAACCCTCAGAGGGTGGATTTTGACATTTTAACCTTTACCATAGCCCTGACTGCGTCGGAGGTGATCAATCCTCTCATAGAAGAACTGGGTTGCGATAAGTTCATCCACAGAGAGTGAGGAAGGAGTCAGGCGAGGGCGGACACGGCACCAAGACCTCCTCATCCAAGTCAATCCCCATCCTTCACCTTGGTTCTCGAAAGTCAGAAGGATCTTGAGAATAAGGCAGTGCATCGTTGGAAGAGGAAGAACGCCAGAAAATTGGGGAGGAAATGTCCAAAACACAGTTAGACTCCTGTAACGTTTCTTGGGTTATGATTGATAGGGACTTCTTGTGTTAGGGAAAATGCCTGTCCACGTGGCTTCATTAATGAGCAAAGGATGGTTTTGTAAAATTTTAAGACTTAAAATTGCCAGTAGTAGAGCCCACGATGAAGAAAGCTCAGCGTGGAGAGTTAAAACTGGTTTTAGGACGAAGTTTATGTCAAGAACTTGACTTGTACGGAACACGCCTTCTCTTCATGTCAGAGTCAACGAGAGTATACCGTGTAAGACTGGCTTTGTGTTTCTGAGACGTTGAGAATGGCAAGCAACATAAATATTGTATATAGTCTGTGATATATGGTGTTTCCAAACATACATACCAAATTTCTGCGATTTTGTTTTCCATATTCCAAAGGTTTTTCTTTTTTGTTGCTTTTTTTTCAGTAAGTCATCTTCATAAGCCCCAAGAATATGAAGGACTGACCTCTCTGTCCCTCTCTCCTTGTCCCTGTACCTAACACAGCCTCTGAAGTCAGTCTCCTTCCTAATTTCATTACGTATACACTTTATTTATTATTTATTTTGTTTCTTGACAAAGTGGACATACTCTGATGTACATATTGTGATTTCATTAAGAAAATATATTGAAGCACCTTCTTGACCAGTGCACATATTCCTTGGAGCTAAATGTCTTTGCATTCTGTGGTTATGCTGTAATGAACCAGAAATATTCTGATGGATGGTTGGGCTATTCATCGCTTCCTCCTGGCAGTGTAAAAGCCTCCTGTGGGAGGTTGTCTCCTGTGCGAATCACCTGGCTGTGCTTTGGTTCTGAACCCATTTTTCATGTTTGCCATCTCAAGTTGGAATGCATCTTACACTTGATGGTGTTGTATACCACTTTTTTTTTCTCTAAGTTTCCATAAAATTGGCGGTGCGTCTTATTAGCTCCTTAGGCTTTTGTCCTTGCTCGTGTCTGTAGTCTGATTTCTAGAAGTGACACTCGGGCAAAAAGTTTGCCTTGGTAACTTTACAGAGATAGCCGTTGGTCCTCCTTACACTCCCACCAGTGACTAGTAAATGGTATTTTCCAATTCCGTAGCCAATATTCTCAGCAGTCAGATGTATAGTGCTTACCAGCCTGGTGGTAGAAAAAAGGTGTATCAGTTTTAAGGTTTTTAATATAAGTAATCTTTTCATTTAAGAATGAAAAGGGACTTGAAACTTTTTCAGTAATAGCACACTTGCCTAGACTAGCCTAGTAAGAGCACACTAGCTCCAATGAAGGGTTGTGGGTGTGGCTCAGTGGTAGAGCCCCTGCCTAGAATCCCCCAGTGAGGGGCTGGGGTGTGGCTCAGTGGTAGAGCCCCTGCCTAGAATCCCCCAGTGAGGGGCTGGGGTGTGGCTCTGTGGTAGAGCCCCTGCCTAGAATCCCCCAGTGAGGGGCTGGGGTGTGGCTCTGTGGTAGAACCCCTGCCTAGAATCCCCCAGTGAGGGGCTAGGGTGTGGCTCAGTGGTAGAGCAACTACCTAGCATACATAAGTAAGTCTCAGGTTGGGGATTTAGCTCAGTGGTACAGCACTTGCCTAGCAAGTGCAAGGCCCTGGGTTTGATCCTCAGCTCAAAAAAAAAAAGTAAGTCTCTGGGTCTGGTCCCTAGCACCACAAAAATCTAACTTATTTTCCTCTCTCATGACTGTCTACATTCTCTTTTGGTTTGGTTTTGTTGTTTTTCAAGACAAGGTTTCTCTGTGTAGTACTAACTGTCCTAGTACTCACTCTGTAGCCCAGGCTGGCCTCGAACTCTGAGATCTGCTTGCCTCTTCCTCCTGAGTGCTGGGATCAAAGGTGTGCACCACCACTGCCCTGCTGACTGTCCACTTTCTGTACCCATTTCTCCCCTCAATAACTTCTTGAATAACTGTAGTTGCTGACTACGAATTACTGGCATTAGGTATGACAGTAGTTTCTGAGAGTTAACATATATTTTTCCAATTATTTGGCTGGCTTTTCTGAAAGATTTTATTTTTATCCTTGGTGAGGGTTTAGGGGATCAAACTCAGGTCACCAAGATTGTGTGGTACCCACAGGGTCAACACACCTGCCTGAATTGTTTATCCTGTTTTCCCTAAATTGTGCAAGATTTTGAATCCCAGGGTTTCCTTGGTGCATGTGAGAGATTTCATTTTTTTATCTTGGACCATTTGGGATTTATTTAGAGAAGTAATAGTGTGAGGTAAGGATCCACTTTTCACATAGCAAATGAGCTTTCTAGAGAGCTCTACATTTTCTGATGCTGGGATTAAAGGGGTGCCATCACATCCAGCATTATTACTATTATATATTACTATTATTTCAAATATATTAGTATTATATTACATATAACCCAGGGATAATTGCTATCTTTAAGATGATGTGTGAGCTATTGCCTGCATTTATGTGTGTGCATCATGTGTGTGCAGTGCCTCGGAAGGCCAGAAGAGAGCACTAGATTCTTTGGAAGTAGAATTATAGAGGGTTGCCGGGCGGTGGTGGCGCATGCCTTTAATCCCAGCACTCGGGAGGCAGAGGCAGGTGGATCTCTGTGAGTTCGAGGCCAGCCTGGGCTACCAAGTGAGTTCCAGGAAAGGCGCAAAGCTTCACAGAGAAACCCTGTCTCAAAAAAAAAAAAAAAAAATAGTGTTATGAGCCACCATGTGGGTGTTAGAAACCAAACCCAGGTCTTCTGCAAGAGCAGCAAGTGCTCTCAACCTCTGAGCCATCTCTCCAGCCAGTGAATCTTTCTTTTGAGATGTGTTTTGTCATGTTTGGTTTAAGACAGAGTCTCACTTTTAACTCATGCTGGCCTGAAACTTTAAGACTTACATGTCTCCGTCTCCCAAATGCTGGGGTTACAGGTATGAACAACCTCACCTAGTAAGGTAGGAACTCTTCTAGCCAGGTGGTGGTGGCACAGTCCTTTCATAGTTTTTAAAGAGTTCCTAAACCAAGTGGTGGTGGCTCATGCCTCTAATCCCAGAACCTGGGAGGGTGAGTCAGAAGGATTGCGAGAGGTTTGAAGTCAGCTGAGGCTCAATATCCTGGCTCAAAAAAATTAGGGATGGGAGTCAGTCAGCACAGCCTGTAAGATGCTTGTTTCATGAGAAACAATGTTTTTCCCCAAAACCCACATGAGGTGACACATGCTTGTAGTCCCAGCACTGGTGATGGAGAGAGGACTCCTGAGCATTACTGATGAGCCAGCAGCCTGGGTCCCAGTGAGAGGCCTGTCTCAGACCACAAGGTGGAATTCTGTCACAAAGAACAGTGGAGGTTGATGTCTCACCTCCACGAGCACATAGCACCTGCACACACGGTGAATACAAGTACGCACACATTTTTACAAACTTCTCTGTACCTGAAGTTGAGCAAAAATGTTTATTTAGAGAGTACTAATATTGTTAAATGAATTTGCCTAAAATTAGTCTTTCAAAGGTCTAGACATTTATTCTTAGATATTTTATCTTTAGTCAGCATGTATGTCTGTGTACTTGAATTCCTGATGCTCAAGGAGGCCAGAAGAGGACGTCCAATCCCCTGGAGGTGCAGTTACAGATGGCTATGAGCCACCATGCCATGTGGGTGCTGGGAACCGAACCTAGGTCCTGCAGAAGAGCAGCCAGTGCTCTTAAACAATGAGGTTATTCCTATTATGTATTCTGAAAGCTTCTGTAGCTCTTGAAAATGATTATTTTCTGCTCATTTCTCAGATAGCCTATCAAAGTACTCAATTACATTACTGTGTGTACTTGTTCAAATGATTATAACTTTTGAGTGTATGTGTCTCTGTGTGTGGTGTACATGCACATGTCCATATGCACATATGCAGAGGCCAGAGCAGGATGTCAGATGTCCTCTGTCACTTGCCCTAAGACAGTCTCACTGAACCTGGAGCTAGGCCGGTGGCCTCCTCCCCTCTCTACCTCCCACAGTGGTAAGGTTATAGACATGTGGCCATTCTCAGCTTTTTACATGGATGCCCTCACAGTTGCACAGTGTGGTGGCCAATCTTGATTGTCAACTTGATTTACCTGGAGAGAGGGGCCGCAGCTGAGGAATTGCCGCTAGCATATTAGCCTATGGGTAAGTCTATGAGTCATTTTCTTCACTGCTAATTGATGTAGCAAGACCCAGCCCACCGTGAGCAGTGCCATCTCTAGGAAAAGTAACTGAACAAGCCAGAAGACAAAGCAGTGAGCAGCACTCCTCCAGGGCCTCTAATTCCAGAGTCCTGCCTTGAGTTCCTGCCCTGACTTCCCTCAGAGTTATAAACTGAAATAAACCCTTTCTTCCCAAGATTGTTTTGGTCAGTGTTTGATCACACCAACTAAAGCACAGTAAGTGCTCCCACCTGAGCCATGTCTCTGGCCCCTGCATTCTGTAAAATGTGGGTGATCATGATTTGTGAAAACTCTTTCCATAGTCATCTATTCATTCTCCCCCACCGCGCGCGTGCGTGCGTGCGTGCGTGCGTGCGTGCGTGCGTGCGTGCGTAAGAATGGATGTTGGGCCGGGTGGCGGCGCACGCCTTTAATCCCAGCACTCAGGAGGCAGAGGCAGGAGGATCTCTGTGAGTTCAAGGCCAGCCTGGTCTACAGAGTGAGTTCCAGGAAAGGTTCCAAAAGCTACACAGAGAAACCCTGTCTCGAAAAACAAAAAAAAAAAGAAAAGAAAAGAAAAGAAAAGAAAAAAGAATGGATGTTGGAGGGAGCTGGAGAGATGGCTCGATGATTAAGAGCATTGCTGCTCTTGCAGAGGACACAGGTTTAACCCCGAACACCCACATAGCAGCCCACAACCACAAATGTCAGTAACTCCAGTTTCAGGGGATCTGACATCCTATTCTGTCCTGCACAGGCATCGGGCACACATGTACTGCACAAACATGCAGGCAGGCAAAACACTCACACACGTAAACCTAAAAAGAAAAGAAAGGCTGTCGGGGCTGGAGAGGTGGCTCGGCTGGTAGGAGCACTGTTGCTCAGTCATGACCAGAAGAGTTTGGGTCCCAGCACCCGTGTGGTTCAGCTCACGACCACCTCTAATTCCAGCTAATTTCAGTCCTCTGGCCTCCAAGGTCACATTCTCACGTACATACACATTCACACAGAAATACAAAAGCACACACATCTAAATGAAAGATAACAGCGGTTTTTTAAAGGAACGGTGGTTGGACTTTGTCGAGGGCCTCTTCTTCAGGCTGAACTTGGTACACACCTGTAATCCCAGCACAAGGGAGACAGCAGAAGATGCTAAATTGGAGGCCAACTTGTGCTATGTAGGCAAGACCCTGTGACAAAACCCAGAATCTGCCGGGTGTTGGTGATGCATGCCTTTATTCCCAGAATTCAGGAGGCAGAGGCAGGCAGATCTCTGTGAGTTCATGAGTTTGAGGCCAGCCTGATCTACAAAGGAAGTTCCAGGACAGTGAGGACTACACAGAGAAACCCTGTCTCGGAAAAAAAGCAAAGCAGATCCACCATGATGAATTGTGAAATCACGTCAAGAATAATACTGCATGAGCTTTGTATTTTTCAAATTTACTAACAAGTGTGTGTGTGTGTGTGTGTGTGTGTGTGTGTGAGAGAGAGAGAGAGAGAGAGAGAGAGAGAGAGAGAGAGAGAGTCTCACTATGTAGTCATGGCTGGCCTGGAACTCAGAGTTCCTCCTGCCTCAGCCTCTTGAGTGCTGAGTGAATCCAGAGCATCACCACTGAGCTTCCAGTGTGTGTGCACATGCCACAGGATGCAGAGGGGCAGAGGACAACTTGCAGGAGTTGATTTTCCTTCCGCCATGTGAGTCCCAGGGTCATAACTCAAGACATCATCACCCTTACCTACTGAGGCATCTTCCAGCCCCAGACTCTACTTTTATTTGAGACAGGGTCTTTACGAAGTTGCCCAGACTAGCCTTGAACTCAACTCTGTAGCCCAAGCTGGCCTTGAACTTTGTCTTCCTGCAGCAGGCACCGAAATGGCTACAGTTACAAGCTTGAGCCAACAGGCTCAGCTGCTGCAGTGTTGACAGGTTGGTGACACATGGACTCTAGATTCATCAAAGGCACAAGAAGGCAGGTACAGCGTTTATTAAATGACCATGGCACAGCTGTGTTTCAGACAGAAACTGGGCCTTTCGAAGGTGATGGGATGCAAATGGCTCTCACATACTTTAGACAGGTTTTCACACAGTTGGGGCTGGCCTAGAACTTGCCATGTAGCCAAGGATGGCTTTGCTCTCAACTTCCTGCCTCCACCTCCAAAATCCTGGGATTGCAGGTGTGCTCCACCCGAGACAGCTCTCTTGTGTAGTCTTTCAGATGACTGACTGGCAGTTACAGCCAAGGGAGCACTCCAAAACAAGAGTGTATTTCACTCAATTAATTGAAGCGCCGCTGAATGGTGAAAAGAGGCCACATGGATGTTCCAAGGGAAATGGATACAAGAACCGTGAGGGGAGAGGAAATAAAGGCCTTTCCTGAGAATTATGCCAGCAAGATGGATCCCAGGGTAGAGGTGCTTGCTACCAAACCTGACAACTGGTTCAATTCCACACGGTAGGACAGAACCGGCTCCTGAAAGTCATATTCTGATCTCCATACACATGCCATAGCTTGCACATATGTGCACACACAAAATTAAAACAAATGTGGTGCAGGAGCCAGAGAAATGGCACAATCGGGAAAGACCTTACCAAGCAAGACTAGCAACCTGAGTCTAACACCCAGAACCTACATGAGGATGGAAAGTTGACCTTGACTCCACAGACACCCAGTTCCATCTTACACAGGCTGTAGGAAGAGCACTTTCTTGCAGAGGACCCAGGTTCAATTCCCAGCACCTGTGTGGTGAGTCATAACTACCTTGTAACTCCAGTTCCAGGGGATCAGATGCCCTCTTCTGACCTCCGCGGAACCCAGGCAAACATATGGCGTGCATATACAGATATGTGACAAAATACCCATACACATCTTTTTAAAACTGAGAAATTAGCCAGGCGTGGTAGTACACGCCTTTAATTCTAGCTCTCTGGAGACAGAAGCAAGCAGATCTCTGAGCATGTATATGAGTCCCAGGCCAGCCAAGGCTACACAGTGAGACGCTGTCTCAAACAAAACAATAACAGCAATTAATAATAATAATAATAACAGTATGTGACGGAACCCCTTAGTTCAGAGCTGGAGGCGGCCACGGCGGTGTGGTACACGGCACCGCCAGAGGGCAATAGACGTCCGCGCACGGTGCTTGCGCATGCATTCCGTTTTCCAGCGCGCCGAGGCCCGCGCATGCGCACAGCCTCACTGCCGGTGGAGCGGGTGCCCCGCGCTTCTAAGCTCAGCGCTCTCTGGTGACCTAAGGGACTCAACCGTCGGCGATGTCCGAGCTGCCGGGAGAGAGCAGGGTCCCCAACCTGAGCCCCATGAATGGCATCGGCGACGTCCTGCAGGGGGGAATGGGCGGAGGCAGTTGGATCCCCGAGGCCCAGGAAGGCCCGCTGGCCGGAGCCGCCAGGCCCATGGTGCGAGCCCCGGGCCCGTTTCCCAGGCGACTCCCCGGCATGGCGGGCCTGATGGCCATGCCGCACGTCCACCCGCCGCTCCGCCTTCTGGAGCTGCACGAGCAGCGGATGTTCCAACACTACCTGCACACCAACCCCCTGATCCCCACCAGGCTGCTCCGCGACATCGAGGAGCGCCGCCGGCTGTTCGTGGAGGGCTGCAAGGCCAGGGAGGCGGCCTTCGACGCCAACCCCCCGCAGATGGACTCGGACGCCCGCGCCTTCACGCTGGCGCTCACCGCCTCCGACGCCCGCGGCCCCACCGCCGACTGAGTGGTGGCCTGTAACCCCAGCCCTCAGGAGGGAGGAGGCTGGAGGATCGGGAGTTCAAGGTCATCCAAGGCTATGTAGCGAGTTGGAGGCCAGCCAGGGCTACGGGAGACTCTGTCTTTAAAAAATAAAGATTGGTGGCCAGGAAGTCAGGTGACTGTTAGGATCAAAGGCAAAGGCAGAAGTCTGGGCAGCTGTCATGAGGTGGGAAATCCAAGCAGAGTACAGCCATGGGCAGGGTGGAATGAAGCAGTTACCAGAAAGAGGTGGACACTTGAGGCCTGAAGCTGGCTGACAAAGAGGACCCTTCTGATCTTTTTTTCCCCTCCCTGCATTTGTGGAAACTCAAGGTTGCTTCATCACTGTAAAGGACAATGGTTTTGCAAAGATGCAGTCTAAGAATTACCAATGGGGGAAAAAAATAGAAATCGACCGAGATTCGGGGAGAAACCAGGGAGATTGGTTCTTAGATACAGTTGCTCCTGGGTTTTCCTGGCGTCAGACGGCTGTTGAGACAACTTGGACATTTCAGAATTGAGGGGCCATCCCACTGTCAGCTGACAAGACCAATGTGCTGTTAATTCTTGTGTTTGATGTTATGTAGACAAGTTGTAAATATTCAGATAGGGAAAATCATTATGTGTTTGTGAGATGAATATTTCCCAAGACTATGTGTAATTGTATCCATATGGGAATAGATTTACTATTTAAATGAATTTAAATGATAGGTGTACAGTCACAAGACTCAAAAGTAGCGAAAGATGCTATGGGAAGTTAAACTATTCTCTCTGCCAAACTGAAAACTGTCTGAGCAAGCCTCCATAGTGATTTGGGTTGGGCTGGGATGGTTTTCTGTAGGGTTTTCAAAACCGTTTTCTAATGCATATGAGTCTAGTTCTCCCCCAATCCTGGGTGCTAACAATGGAACCCAGAGCCTTACACATGTTGCCCCTGCTCTGCAGCGGCACTCCCAGCCCTTTTGAATCAAGGTAGGGCTGGCGACATGGCTCAGTGGTGAGAGGTGTTTGCTGCTGAGCCTTATTACTGAATTTGATCCCAGGACCCACGTGGTGGAAAGAGAACCCACTCCTGTTTGACTACCATTCATGTGTGCACACATGCAATGTTAAAAAAAAAAAAACAAAAAAAAAAAGCACGATAGTTGGTACCTGTGTCGATATGTTGGGTTTTTATATTTTCAATAATATTGGAAGTAATTCTATATTGGTTTTTTTAATGACTACTATTTAAGGCTGTATCAACATATTTAATGAACTAGTTGTCTTCTGGACATCTGAATTGTTTGAATTTTTTTTTCTTTTTGTTGTTTTAAAGATGTGTGTGAGAGAGAGCCTGCATGAGAACCTGTGTACTGAGGGGGCCCAAAGAAGGTGTGGGATACCCAGAACTAGACTTACAGGCAACTGGAAGCCCCCATGTGGGTGATGGAAACTCAACCCACTTCACAGAGCCATCTCTCCAGTCTCTATTTTTTGTTTGTTGGAAACAGGGTCTCTCTATGTAGTTCTGGCTGGCCTAGAACTTCTATGTAGTAAAGCAGGTTGGCCTTGAACTCACAAAAATCCTGCCTCTGCCTCATGCCTAGCTTTTGTGTGTGCATGGTTTTTGTCTTTGTTTTTTGTTTGTTTGTTTGTTTGTTTGTTTGTTTGTTTGTTTTTTGGAGAAGGGGTTTCACAGAACTGAGGCTGATCTTGAACTCCTGATCCATCTCCCAGGTTCTGGGACTAAGGGTGTGTGTCGCTGTGCCTAGCAATTTTTTGTTTTGTTTTGTTTGTTTGTTTTGGTTTTTCAAAATAGGGTTTCTCTGTGTAGTTTTGGTGCCAGAGATCCACCTGGCTCTGCCTCCCCAGTGCTGGGATTAAAGGCGTGCACCCCCACTGCCCAGCATGCATTGTCTTTGTAATGTTCTGTGCATGTGTGTGCTTGCTCTTTTCATAGAGAAAACTTATCTTATGAATGAATGGAAGCAATTAAAGGCAAAAAAGTGTTGGTTCAGTACTCAGCTCTGGGAAAAACAAAAAAACAGTGTTGGTGTTTTTTATAGGTATTCCCAGCCCTCTTTGGGCCTCTGTTCACTTCCATTCACCAAGGAACTCATGCCTTTCTCTAGACCCAGCCCAGTCCTTCAGACTCAGCGTTAGGAAAAACTAACATCGGAAATGCACTTGGCACTGCCAGCTGTTCACGTCTCCACTAACTACAGGTGGGGAGGGCTGTTTTCACTGTGTGAGGGCCATCTGGTTTCTTTTTTCTTTTTCTTTTTGTTTGTTTTTTGGTTTTGGTTTTGGTTTTTGTTTTTCAAGACAGGGTTTCTCAGTGTAGCTTTAGAGCCTGTCCTTTACTAGCTCTGTAGCCCAGGCTGGCCTCGAACTCACAGAGATCCGCCAGCCCCTGCCTCCCGAGTGCTGGGATTACAGGCGTGCGCCGCCAGTGCCCAGCTTGGTTTCATTTTTCGATGAACCACCATAGCCTTTATTCACCAAATCTACATAAAAGTCACCAAAAGTAAGTTCTAGATGGGTGTGATAGCTTGGGAGGTTGAGATGCAAAGGTCCAGCTGTGGTGGCACACACGTTCAGGACACAGCAGCAAGCAGATCCCTGTGAGTTTGAGGCCAGCCTGATCTACATAAGTTCCAGGTCAGCCAGGGCTACATAGTGAGATCCTCAAACAGCTGAGAGCAGCCTGGGCAGTTGTTTGGCAAGATTGTTCAGTGGGTAAAGGGCATGCCAGGAAGCCTGGTAATCCCGGGAACCATATGAAGCCGAAAGGACAGACCCCTCCAAAGGGACAGACCCTCTGACCTACACATGGGCCATTCCCACACAAATCTTTACAATTTACCCCTTTCAGCACAAGATGGATGTTTTCTCGGTGTTGACTGCATTGATCCTGCCCAGCAGCCGAGTGTTCATGGCTGCACATGCTCAACCTTTCTCCCTTTATGGTTTCCAGACTGACCCATAATCGCGTTGCCATATGTGGCCACGTATAGTTGGCACCTGTAATCCCAGCACTCAAAGCTGGGACAGGCTGGCTGAGTTTAAGGCTGCCCTTGGCACCACATTGTGAGACTGTCAAAAAGCAAAAACAAACAGCCACCACCGTGAACGCAGGCCGGCTGGGAGGCGGGCATTGTTTTCTGGCTCTCGGAGCACCCTTCCCGTCTCTTCCTCTTCTCTTTGGTTTCCAAGACAGAGACTCAGAGTAACAGCCCTGGCTGTCCTGGAACTCACTCTGTAGACCAGGCTGGCCTGGAACTCACAGAGATCCGTGGGCCTCTGCCCCCCGAGTGCTCGATTGAAGGTGTGCGCCACCACCGCCCAGCCCACTTCAACTCTTAACTATGCCATCAAAAGTTTTCCAAACATGTCTTAAACTAGGCTGTTGGAAATGAAGCCATGACAAAAGTAACCAACTGGCTTTGCCAGTATGAGGAGTCAAGGCTGGACCACCAGGAACAACTGGTCTAGCCTTATACACCAAGGAGACTGCAGATTAGTCAGATTCCCATCACTATCATGAAATACCTGAGACAATCAGCTCACAGGGGGAAAAGTTAGTTCTGGCTCACGGTTTCAAAGGTCTCAGTCCATAGCATGGCCCTTTGCCTTGGCCCTGTGGTGATATGGTGCATTGTGGCTCACCTCATGGCGGCAATAAAGCAAGGAGAGAAAGCAAAAGGTCTGGGGTCCTGATACCCCCCAATACCCCCTTCTGGAACACCCATCCAATGACCTAACTTCCTCTCACTAGACCTCACCTCCCAATGTCCCCACCACCTCCCAAGAGCAGCCCAGCCTGAGGACCAAGCCTTTAGCATGTGAGTCTTTAAGGCTAGAGCGTGGCCCTTCCCCATCCTTCCTCCCAAACTCTATTGTGGACCAGATGCTGAGAGCATGGTAGCGGTGACTGCCCAGACCTCAGGTGTGAGGGTGGTGACAGTGGACACTGTCAGAGGCCAACACAGGGAAACAGAGTATATTTCCTTTACTTCCCCAACCCCACCGGAGCCCCAGCCACCATCAGAAAAGGACCTGGTTTGGCAGCATTTCAGCCCTTCTCATCATCCCGCTGAGGTTCCTGAGGCAGGGAGAGAAACAAAACATTAACAGTTCCCCATACAAATATTAGTGTTTCTGTAGAGCTTAGTGTTCTAAGGCAGTCTGTGGATCATGTGTGTGTGTGTGTGTGTGTGTGTGTGTGTGTGTGATATTCTATACATTCCATGTATTTCATATATATACCATATATATGTATATAGTCAAGGATGAACTCAAGTCCCTGAATCTCCTGCCTCCACATCCCAAGCACTGAAATCATAAGCATGCACCATCTTATATGGTGCTGGGGGTCAAATCCATGATGCACTAGGCAAGCAGTCTACCAGTGTGCTACATCCTAAGCCCTTTTGTGGTTGGCGTGTGTGGTGCATATGTAGTTGTACATATGGATGCATGTGTTGTGTGCCTGTGCACATACATGTAGAGACTAGAGGCAAATGTCAAATACATTTGATCTCCCTCCACCTTATTTTTGCCAAGATTTACTTACTTTTGTTTTATATGTGTGAGTGTTTGCTGGCCCGCATGTCTGTGCACCCTGTGCATGTCAGGTCGTGTCAGGTCCCTGGAACTGGAGTTACAGATGCTTGTGAGCCATCATGTGGGGAACAAACTGGATCCTTTGCAAGAGCAACACAGTGCTCCTAGCCCCTGAGCCATCTCCCAGCCCTGCCCCCTACTTTTGACACAGGATCCCAAGTTCAGTTTCAGCTTGAATGGCTTGGGAGTGAGATCCTGGGATCCACAATGTCTCCACCCCAAACACTAGAGTTAGGGAACATGTGGCCACGGCCAGCTTTATACCTGAGCGCTGGGGATTTGAACTCAGACCCTTTGCTTTCACAGGCAGTCCTCTTACTCACTGAGCCAAATCCTTAGTCCCCCCCTTTATGGTTTCTTGAGAAATGCTCTATGGAACTCTCTGTGGAGCCCATGTTGGCCTCAAACTCCCAGTGATCCTCCCCCTGCCTCAGTTTACCCACTGCTGGGATTATGAACTTGAGCCACCATGCCCAGCTGTAAAAAAAATTTTTTGAGACCCTTGACTGGATATTAGATGGTATGAAGTGTTGTAGAATGTTGTTTTAACAAAGATGTGTTACATTTGTTTATGCTTCAGAATATTATTACTTTAACTGTGCAAAGGTGTGTTACTTCTGTGTTTTGTTTATTTGTAGAATGTGTTTAACTATGTAAAGATGTGTTGTTGCATTTGTTTCCCCTTACCTGCCTAAGACACCTGATTGGTCTAATAAAAAGCTGAGCAGCCAACAGCTAGGCAGAGAAAGGATGGGCAGGGCTGGTGGGCAGAGAGCATACATAGGCTCAGGAGAAGAACAGAGAAGGAAGAGGAAAGAAAGAGAGAGACGCCTGGACCAGAGGCCAGGCTGCCACCAGCCACCAGCCACCAGAAGCAGTGGAAATAGACATACAGAAGAAAGAAGGTAATAACCCCTGAGACAAAATAGATAAAGAAAAACTTAAGTTAAAAGAGCTAGCCAGAAAGGAGCCTAAGTGAGGCCAAGCATTCAAAACTAGTAAGTCTCTTTGTCATGATTTGGGAGCCGGTTGGTGGCCCAAAAGAAAAAGCCTGGTTCAATGAAGACATTCAACCTTTTTTCAGGTGTCATAACAGCCTCATATTCCCATTTTTAAAACTTGTCTCTTAGAGCCAGGTGGCAGCCCACACCTGTAATCCCAGCATGTAGGAGGCTAGGGCAAGATAATCTTGAGTTTTAGGCCAACCTGAAGTACTTACTAGCTCCCAGAATTTAAAGACAAAACTTCCAATACCAGGCTCAAAAGTGGAGTACTTTCTTAGGATGCACCAGAGAAGAGCTGGGGCATGGCTCAGTAATACAGCACCTGCCTAGAATCCCCCAGTGAGGGGCTAGGGGTGTGGCTCAGTGGTAGAGCAATTGCTTATGAAGCCAAATCCCTGGAGTCCATCCCTTGCAAATCCAAGAAGAAAACCCAAGCATAAAGGGTATGTAAATTATTGCAGACATCTTTTAATATCTTAGAATAATGCTACTAATAGAATTAGAAGCTCTGGATTGACTTTGTGCTCTGTATCTACAATCCAATACAGATTAACCTAACCAAATACCCTAGCTCCATGCTGCTGTTGAGCAGTTGACATGTGGCTAGGTAACTAAAAACCGGATTTTTAATGTTTTAGCTTTGGTTACTTCTTGTTTAAGACAGGGTCTCTCTGTCTGTGCAGTCCACAATGGCCTCAATCCTCCTGGCTCAGCCTCCTGAGTGCTGTGGCTATCACACCCATCATAAATTTAAAAAGCAAGTGTACCCTCTACAACCAGAAGCTAAGACAACATTCTTATGCTCTTCTGATAACCACAGGGCCCTAGTGACAGCCATGTCTTACCCATCACTCTGGGTCCTCTCCTGGAACTATCTCAATGATCCCATTGACAAGCCAGGCTTAGTGTTGCTGAACTGCCATCCAAGCTAATGGAAAGCCGAGGCAGGAGGATTGCAAACCCAAGGTTAGCCTGGGTCATTTAAGGAGGAACCTATCTCAAAATAAGGAAGGAAAAAAGGCTATGGCTGCAGCTCCGTGGTGCAGTCCTCGCCTCACAGGAGTGAGTGAGGCCCAGATCAGTCCTCGGCACTGCAGGGCGGGGGTGAGGATGTGGTGCAGTTGACAGAATGCTTGCCTAGCACGCACAAGGCTCTGGCTTCACTCCCCAGCCTAATAAACTGGGAATGGTGGGCACACCTGTAATCCCCAGCAACTGGGAGGTAGAGGCATGTGGATCAGTAGCTTCATAACATTTGAGGCCATCCTGAGCTACATGATACCCTGTCTCAAAAAAAAAAAAAAAAAAAAAAAGAAAGAAAGAAAGAAAGAAAGAAAGAAAGAAAGAAAGAAAAGAAAGAGAGTGTGTGTGAAGAATTGAAGGGCTGTAGGGGGTAGCTCAGACCTGTAACCCCAGCACTTACAAGGCTGAGGCAAGACCACTGGGAGTTTGAGGGCAGCCTGAACTACACAATGGCTTCTAGGACAGCCTGGGTTATACAGTAAGACTGTCTCAAAAGGGGAGTGTCTGTGGGGTCAATAATGCTCAGTGAGTAAAGGTGCTTTTGCCAAGTTTGGTGACCTGAGTTCAATCCCCAGAAGCCACACGGTGGGTGAAGAGAACTGACTCCCACAAGTTGTCCACTGACTTCCACATATATGCCTTGACATTCATGTGTACCACCACCACCACCACCCCACAATGTAAAATGAAAATAAAAGATGTGATGTGCTGTGGTTTTAAGGGTGAGGGTCGGCTGAGCAGGCGAAGGTTGCCCTGCTGCAGCTCACTTACTTCCACACCTGCTCCTGGCCTTGCACTCCTCCACACTCATCTCCAGCTTTACTATTGCTGCTACCTTTTCTTGATCTCCTCATCGATAATACCCATAAGTTTCTTCAGACTGGACTCATCCACAAACCCATCACCTTTCTGGGTACAGAGGAGAAAGAGTCCAGACATGATTCTAACCTCCTGGTACCCCAACCCTACCCTCTGATCCTATTCAGCCTTCTTGCCCAGAATCACCTTCTTGGAATGAACCAGCTTCCCGTTCACAAACACTTCAAACTCTCCTGTTCCCTGGGAAGCCTTTTCCTCCTCCTGGCAAGGGAATGGTGTGGGTGAAGGAGGCTGAGAGCACGCCTCCACTCAGGGCTCTGGGAACCCTGACTACTCCTCCCCAGGGTACCAGCACACTTACAAACTCCAGAAGGTTTGGAAATTGATGCTCCAGGGTCTTTCTCAGAAGGATGTACTGAGAGGGAAGAGATGGAGTCATAGGGTCACAGGAGAGGAAACAGGGGCCCTTCCAGTCTTCACATCATATGCTCCCTTAAATTCTGAAGAAGAAAGGACTCACCCGAAGGCCATAGCTTCAGAGGCCACTGGAAGCAGAGGGAAAGAGGGGGGAGGTGGAGAGAGAGAAGAGAGAAGGCATAGCGGCAGTGAGCCTGAGTCAGACGCCATCCCTGCCCTGCTTGGAGCACCCCTCACCCATGGCCACCTCAGGGGGAAAAGCCACCATCCTCCTCATAATCTCTGAGTGGTATAAAACTGTCCCCATCCTTCATCCCTTATCCCCACCTTGTCCAGCTACAGAACCCTTCTCAGCGGTCTTTCAATAGCACACACACCGAGGTGGGTGATGCCTTGAGACCTTTGTACTAGTAGGAAGCTGCAGAATACTCTTCCCCCAGGATGTACATGGCTCCCCTCCCTTCCTTCAGGTCACTTTCTCATTGAGGCCTTCTTGACCCTCCGGGTAGAAACCATGACCCTCTCAGATGTCTTCCTGTGCATCCTAGTGGTGGCTTATTGCCTGCCCTCCACACTAGCATGTCAGAGTCACAAGGGCAGGAGTCTCCATCTTCTCCATTGCTCTGTGCCTGGTGTCAGCTGGTGAGGTTTTTTTTTTTAAACAGCTGTTGAGTCAGGTGTGGTAATGCATACTTTAATCCAAGCACTTGGGGGGCAGAGATGGGAGGATCTCTGGATTCAAAGCCAGCCTGGGCTACATAGAGAGACCTTGTCTGAGAAGAAGTGGAGGAGGAGGAAGGAGAAAGAAGAAATGGGAAGAGAAGGGAGAGAGCAGGAGGGAACTAAGCTTGGAAAGAGGAGAAAGAGACGCCATGGGGAGGGGAGAGTGGCCTGGCAAAGAGCCAGTGTGAAACATGGACACAGAGTCCTCCAGAGCAGGAGGGGCATGGGGAGACAGCTCTGACCCGGTCGTGTTCAACCCAGTCCCAGGTCACTGCTTTAGCCAAAGGCAGCACCTAAGAGCTGCATCCAGCCCCCACCCCCAGCTGTTTCCCAGCTGCTCCACTATTGCCTGGCCTAATCAGGAGGCAAAGTGAGACAGCTCAGTAGACCATATCCAGCACCAGTGGACCCTCGGAGTGGAGTGCAGGGAGGCATGGGAGTGGATTCCCAGTAATAGGAATCAACAGATGAATCGTATGAATGAGAATGAATGGATGGATCAATGAATGAATGGATGGATCAATGAATGAATGAATGAATGAGAATGCAGTTTAGAGCCAGAAATCATGCAAATGTTGAACGAATGAAGGGGATGAATGAAGCTCACCGCTACTACCAATCATAGGAATGAATGAATGAGTAAGTGTAAATGCATGCATGAAGTCGAGAGGCAGGATTCATGCAAGTCAATGGATTATTCTGACAGCCAGGTGGGCAGTGTCCATCAGTGAATGGCCCTAAGAGAGTGTACGCAGCTCAGAGTCACTCATACAAATGTTTGAAGGAATAGGAGTGAATGGATGAAGCACAAAGCCAGTAAACATGCAAATGAGAGTGAATGAATGAGTGAGTGAAGATCAGTCAGAAATCACCGGAGTTAGGTGGGAGTGGCTGAAAGAAGCTAGGAGCCAGGATGGGGAAGCTCAACAAAGCTTTCTAACCTCAAAGGGACAGACAAATGGATCTGCCTCCCTGCCTAGGGCACACCTGGGCCTGTTGACAAGCGCCCGGAGCCCCAGCACCTGCCAGGTTCAGCGCTCACGGGTAAGGGGAGCCCCTCACCAGTATAACACACGAATCAAAATCCTGTTGGCCGGTGGGAAGTTCTCGCTGGTCGAGGCGACCTCAGTGGTGCAGACGAAGCTGGGTGATGGGGAAGGTGGGGGGAGCCGACCCAGAGCAGGGGCCTTCTTTAGCTGGGCGGTGAAGAACTCCAGTACGGGGATGGCGTCCGGAGGGGGGCCCAATGCACTGGAGGCCATGGCATCGGAAGCCAAGGAGTCTAGCTGCGGGCTGGAGTCCCGGACCGAGGCCAGTGTCTTTGAGGCCGCGGCAGTGAGCACCGGAAGGGAACCCTGCATGGCCTCCGCTAGTCTGTGGGTCGAAGGTTCCTGCTTTTGAGGAAGCATGGGATCCTTTGAGACAGAGCTAGCACGCCTGGAAGAAGAGGGCTGAGCCACGGGTGAGGCCGAGCTCGGCAAGGACTCCGCCGGAGGGTTCGCGGGAAAGACTCGGGCTAGTTTCGGGGGCCGGACTGGTGCTGGGGCCCGGGCTGGTGCTGGGGTCCGGGCTGGTGCTGGGGCCCGGGCTGGTGCTGGGGCTCGGGCTGGTGCTGGTGCTGGGGCCCGGGCTGGTGCTGGGGTCGGTGCTGGGGTCGGGGCTGGGGCTGGGGCTGGGGCTGGGGCTGGGGCTGGGGCCCGGGCTGGTGCTGGGGTCCGCGCCGGTGCTGGGGTCGGGGCTGGGGTTGGGGCTGGGGCTGGGGCTGGGGTTGGGAACCGGATTGGAGGAGGGGTCGGGACCTGGGCAGGACCCCGGACCGGGGTGGAGGTTTGGACCGGAGTCTGGTTGTGGGCCGGGGTCGAGACCGGGCCCCGGGTGGAAGTTCGGACCGGAGTCGGATTGTGAGCCGGGACTGAGGTTCTGACCGGGGTCGCAGTTCGGATGGGAGTTGGTGTCCGGGATGGAGTGTTTGGCTGGGCCGGGGAGGGAGCGGGGGTCCGCGCCTGATTACTCATGGTGACCAAGTGAGACCCGGGTACCCCAGACTGAGCGTCCTGTCTTGACCTGCTCCTTGGGCAGGGATAGAATTCGCCCCCCAGGGTTCTAAAACGGAAGCAACCACAAACAGGCACTGTTACACACTGGGTTCCAGTCCGGCGATTACACGACGGCTCTAGGCCTAGGAGGCGGTGCTGCCTCCAGATCTCTCCGAACAGACCGTGCCCCCTCCCCATCCCAACAGGGGGCGCAGACTCTGCTGGGAGCTTCCCTCCGCCCCCGCGGACACTCCCGCGTTTAGCCGGCTGCGGTAATTAAGTGTCCCCTTTGCGCTGGGGATTCCCGGCACGCAGCTCTCTGCCTGCCCTGCTTGCAGCCGTAGGTAGGAGGCCACACCCAGTATCAGAGTGACAGCCTAAAGCCGTCAAAGCAGGCAAGAAGGACACCAGGGCCCTTATGATCCCAGAGAGGAGGCACGGGTCTGCAGGATAAGAGGGGACCTCTGAGAATTGGGTACAGCTGCAAGATTCGGAGAAAAATAGCGACAACCCACACAAACAGTGCAATTTGCACAGAGGCAGGAACTTCCACGGCTCTCAAACCAGACCAGATCGTGGGTGCTCGGTCCGGTCCCCGAAAGCTGTCAAAGGGAGAACCTGTCTTATGCTGTAGCCCCAGCTCCTAGAACAAGACCTGGATCAGTAAATGCTTGTGGAACCTGAGTTGGTGAGAAGGGAAGGCTTTTTTTACTCTTTGGGGGCCCCCCACCCAGCTCCCAGATAAGTACACAGAGACTTATTCTTACCTATGAAGGTCCAGCCTTAGCTTGGCTTGTTTCTAGCCAGGTTTTCTAACTTAAATTATTCCGTTTCTCTTTAACTACATTTTGCCTCTGGGCTTTTTATGTATGTATCTCTTTATGTATCTTTCTTTCCTTCTTACTCCCTGGCTGGCTGTATGACTGGGTGGCTGGCCCCTGGTATGCTCCTCTCCTCTTTTTCTCACTCCTCCCTCTTCTCTAGAGTTTTCCTCCTATTTATTCTCTGTGCCTGGAAGCCCTGTCTATCCTTCTCCTGTCTCGCTATCTGTTCAGCTCTTTATTAGACGAATCAGGTGTTTTAGGCAGGCATAGTAACACAGTTTCAGAGTTAAACAAATGCAACATAAAAGAATGCAACACATCTTTGCATGTCAAACAAATATTCCACAGCATAAGAGAAAGTAACACATCTTCTAAATATTCCACAACAGCTTACACCAGGAAAGGGGACAGGTTTGGGAGCTGGAATGTAGGCAAAAACCAGAGCTGACAAGATTGGAGCCAGGGACAGTGACCATGTAAGCCAGACAGACTTTACTCTGAAGCCATGGGAATCCAGACGGACGTTTTAATAGGGGATGTGACCAGTTGGTAGAGAGTTTTCATAGCATTCACAATGCCCTGGGTTCAAGCTCTAGTGCTGTGTGTGTGGTGACACCAGACTGTAGTCTCAGCACTCAGGAGACAGATAAAAAAATTCAAGGTCACTTTCAGGTAAATATGAAAACTCAGGATACATATGACCCTGTTAATACCCTAAGAGATGTCTGTCTTCATCCTTGGCTTTTGGGGAGTATTTCTAAGCCTGGGAACATAGTTCCTGGTAAGTAAGGGTTGGGGCACAGGACCCGGGCACCCACCATCTGGTATGGTGTGAGAACCGTGGCAGCTATGATAATAATCTGGATGATGGTGAGAGCTTGGACCACACTCCCATGGAAACTCTGGGCTCTGGGATGCAGGCATGCTTCCTGGTCTGCAGTATTCCATGTCCATCATTATACCATGTTGCCAGAAGAAGTCACTGCAGTCCATGGCTCCACTAGCAAGGACACCCAGATGTTTGTGCTAGGAACTTAGCTGGACCCTGGCCCACACCTGTCTTCTAAGTGGCTGAGTTTTAAATTTATTTTTTGTTTTGGTTTGCTTTCTGTTGTGTTTGAGAAGTAGTCTTGCTATAATAGCCTGGGCTGGGCTTACAATCTTCCCACCCATCTTTTTTTTCCCCCTTTTTCCTGAGACAGGGTCTCACTGTATAACTCTGGTTGGCCTGGAAATTGCTATGACCAGGGAGGCCTTGAAAACACAGAGATCCACTTGCCTCTGCTTTCCAAGTGTTGGGATTAGAGCCTATGACGCCACACCAGACTTCCCTGGCTGATTTTAATCTACATCCTTCCCCTGTGCTACATCATAACCATAAGCCTTAACTTCTGATGAAGCTTTCTATCAAAGGATCAAGCTTAGCCCAGAGTGGTGGTGCATGCCTGTAATCCCCAGAATGCAAGAAGCAGAAGCCAGAAAGGTGCTGCAAAGTTGATGACTAGCTTGGTTTACAATTCAGCGGTTCTTAATCTCCCTAATGCTGTGACCTTTTAGTACAGTTCCTCATGTTGTGGTGACTCCCAACCATAAAATTACTTTGTTGCTAATTTGTAATTGTAAATTTTTTTTGTTTTTTTTGGGGGGGGGGTTGTTTGTTTGTTTGTTTTGTTTATTTGGAGCTGAGGATCAAACCCAGGGCCTTGTACTTGCTAGGCAAGCACTCTACCACTGAGCTAAATCCCCAACCCCGTAATTGTAATTTTTGCTACTGTTATGAACGGTAATGTAAATATTTGATATGCAGGATATCTGATGTATGACCCTGAAAGGGCAGTTTGACCCCTAAGAGGGGTGGGTCTTGACCCATATGTTGAGAACTACTGGTTTACATAACGAGTTCCAAGCCATAGCATCCTGCCTCAATTTAAAAACAAAATAAAAGGGTTGGGGATTTAGCTCAGTGGTAGAGCACTTGCCTAGCAAGCGCAAGGCCCTGGGTTCGGTCCTCAGCTCTGGGGGGAAAAAAAAAGACAAAATAACAAAAAAGACCAAAAATAAAACAAAAAATCGCCCAGCATGGTGTCACACGCCTTTAATCTCAGCACTCAGGAGGCAGAGGCAGGTGGATATCTGAGTTCGAGGCCAGCCTGGTCTACAGAATGAGTTCCAGAACAGCCAGGACTACACAGAAACTGCAGAAAACCAAAACAAGAAACAAAAACAACAAATTCTATTACTCTCCTTACTGGACATCTCTCTTCCTTAGTTCCAACATCAAAAACAAAGTTCTCACCCTGATGTAGTTGATCAAAATAAAAGCCTTTATAGATGTCTCGGGAGATGAGAAAAGTTAGGTTATAAATAAGCATTATGTACAACTTCCAACATCAAAGTCCTCCCAAACACACTTCCCAGCCTCCAGTCAGTATGGTGGGGGCGTGGGGATGGCAGAGATTGGCCGCCACAAAGCAAACAAAAACATTCAGGCTCCATCTCCAGGCGATGATAGAGAAGGGGCAGGATTATGCCTGGAAAAAAAGAAGAAATGAGAAAGAGGCATTAGAAAGGGCATGGGGCCAGGGGCTGCCTCCGAGCCAAGTGCCCAAGACCTGGAGCAAGAGAACCTGGGATTCAACTACCTCTCGAGCATAAATGGAAGGGGCCGGTATGACATAAATGGACCGAGAGTTTCTGTCTTCAGAGTGATTCCAGTCAGCCGAACTGTGGGAGGAGAGAAAACAGGAACAATTCAGACCCCAAGAGTTGTTTTCCCGCACCCATCAAAGAGGGGAACCACTGGCTGGCCATGGGAAATTCCGCAATGACCCCCATCAAAAGGCTAGAACACTGGGGTAAGAGGGTCCAATCGGGAAGATGCATCAAGGAATCAGGCCAATCAAATTGGCCATAGTGACAACGTGTGCCGCCCTCACCTGGGGCCATCCCCTGCACCATCTTGTATCCTCAGATTGTTGAGTGCGTCCGGTAGAGTATGAACCGAAGGCTCCCGGGTCCCAGACAGCAAACGAGTCCCCGTATCCCGGCCAGGGCCTCGGCGGCGCACGTGGATAAGCAAGAGTGCGACGCCGGCCAAGCCCGCAGCCACCAGCAGCCCCAAGGCGGGAGGCAGAAGGAAGCGCTGCGGGTCTGCCTGCCTGCGGGAGCGCGGGAGCGCGGGCACCGCGTCCGCGCCCTCGGGGCGCACCGCGAACTCGCATCTCACGCCCATGTAGCCGGGCGCGCAGGCGCAAACAAGGCCGGAGAAGTGGGCGTAGCAACGGCCCCCGTGCGCGCAGGGGCTAGAGGCGCAGGGGTCCGCGCGCTCCCGACAGTCGCGCCCGCCGAAGCCCAGCGCGCACGAGCAGCGCCGCGCGCCGCCGCCCTCCACGCACGTGCCGCCGTTGGCACAGGCGCGACCTGCGCAGTCGTCCAGGTGATGCTCGCAGCGCGGCCCCGCGAAGCCCGCGCGACAGCGGCAGCGCAGGGCGTGGCCCAGGTCCAGGCAGAGGCCGCCTGCGGGGAAACCGTGTCAGCGTCCACAGGCCCCCTCCCGCCCCCTGTGCCTCTTCCGCCTCGCTTTGACCAGACTTTCAAAGTTCCCCGTCTCAAGAGCCACGTCTTCAAGTCAGCTGGCCCTCGCCCATGCTTTTTACATTTTGAACTCAAACATAGAGTCGCCCTGCATTCTGCCTCCCAAATGCTGGGGCTACAGGTGCAGACCATCAAGCAAGGTTGCCCATGACCACTCCTACCGACTCCTTTTCTCCCTTCTACCGCCATCTTTTCCTCCAGGAAGCTTTCTCACCTTTCCTCTGGTTCAGCCCAGAGCCACTCTGCTCTGTGCCCTGATGCCACTGAGTTCTGAGTGGGCAAAAGAGGAGCCCCTGAGAGAAGGCAACTGCTGGTATTTGCAAAAGAGCAGGGTCTAGTGCTGTCCCTCCTGTCACTCATTCCAAAGGAAACTGGTTTGGTTTGGTTTCATGTTTGAGGCGGGAGCTCAATATTAGGGCAGGCTAGCTTCGAATTTATAATCGTCTGGCCTCAGCCTCCGGGGTGCTAGAATTAACTATGCAACCATACTCAGCTGTAACAGTATATAGGCATCACTGTATCTACCAGACTTTTTACATCTATGGTCTTATTTAACCTTTTGTTTGGTTTGGGTTTTTTGAGATGCCCATGCAGCCCAGGCTGGCCTGGAACTCATCATATAGCCCAGGATGACCTTGAACTTCTGATGCTCCTGTTTCTGCCTTCTTCTAGAGTGCTGGATTTCTAGACATGGGCCACTCTGCCCAGCGTGGCCTCATCTAATCATTTAATACATTTGTCAAATCAGGGTTCTCCTTCTTAGAATTTTCTGTGGCTCCATCTCACTCAAGGGAAAAAGCAAGAGAACACCTTCCAGCAGGTCGCCAGGGTCTGCTCCTGTCCAATGCCTGACCTCATCTCTCTCCACTCTGGCTCAGTCTGCTCTGACACACTGGCGCCCCTCCTGATCCACAACACGCTGAGCACATCCCTATATCACATCAGCTCCACATCGGCAGGGCTTTGGGTTTCCCTCTTTGCTATACCCTCAATGCCTAAATGACAGGCAGTAAATTCTCAACAAATACCTATGAGAGGACTCTTCTGCCTGTTTCATATAATGGAGTAGGCAGAGGGAGGAGGGTCATGTCCCTAGGACTTAGGGTCACACAGGACATAGAGGCAGGATTCCCACCCAGGGCCATCGGAGCCATGCAGAGATCCTACTCCCACTCCCCCCCCCCCCCAACTTTATATCCCCACCCCTGGCCACTCTGGCTTCTCCTCCTCACCATTCTGACATGGCTGCAGGCTACACCGGTCCACTCTCTTCTCACAGTTGGAGCCTTGGAAACCAGGTGGGCAATGACAGACATAGGCAGAGTCAGGTTCTTCACCACCAACACACAAGCCGCCATTGAAGCAGGGTCCATCTGCGCATGTCACCCCGCTCACCTCACATCGAAGGCCATAGAATCCCCGGGGACAGGTACATTCAAAGGAGCCGGAGGTTTCCTGAACAGAGAGACAAGCTAGCTTTGGGCAGAGGCTCCTCAGAGCCAAATCCCTTCCTTCTCCTTTACCACTGAGGCTCTTTGTCCAGCCCCAAGTCCCAAGGTACAGGGCTTCCCCAGGAGTGCCGCTCACATGACCTTCCATCCACTCCATGCTGTTGTTTCTGCACACAGAATCCCAAACTGGGTGAGGCTCTGGAAGCCCAGATAGCTGTTCCTACCACACCTGTGCCTACCACATGACACCTACCTGGCCTGCCTACCCATACACACACACACACACACACACACACACACACAATCAGCTCTATGCCCACTTCCCTCACGAAAACAATTTTAAGAGACAGGGTCTGGCTGGAGAGATGGCTCAGAGGTTAAGAGCACCGGCTGCTCTTCCAGAGGTGCTGAGTTCAACTCCCAGCAACCACATGGTGGCTCACAACCATCTGTAATTAGATCTGGTGCCCTCTTCTGGGCCTGCAGGGATATATGCAAACAGAAGACTTGTATACATAATAAATAAATAAATCTTAAAAAAAAAAAAAAAAAAAAAAAAAGACAGGGTCTCCCCTTGGAGCCCAGGATGGCCTGGAACGCAGGATCCTCAGTGTCCCCAGTGCTGGGATTACAAGAGTGAGCCACCACACTACCCCCAGGAAGGTTTCTTTCCTGCCCTTTACTTGAAGACCAAACTCAGTCAGCACCTTTCATGTACAAGGCAAGTAATCAACCACCGAGCTACAGTCCTAGCTGCCCCACAAAGTTCCTATGTGTGTTAGGGAATGAAACCCCGGGCCTCTCAAATGTTAAGAAAGTGCATGACTCCTGAGCCAAGCCCCCAAACCTTCACTGGTGGACTCCCCCCTACTACTCAGCCAGGGTATCTCCAGGCACGAAGGCTCACTGAGCTCCCTTCTCCCACCCTCGCTCTGTAATTTGAGTCTCAGTGTCTCAGCCACGCTGTCAGCACCAAAATCCGCTGGATTCTACTCTCTGAACATCCTTCTCAGCCCTGTTCCTTTGCTCTCTCCATGCCTCTTTTCTAGCCTGCCCTCTCTACTTGCCTCTTGGACCAGTCCTCAGGAAGCTTTGTCCCGTGTCTCCACCCTCCAAGCGTGCCCTGATCCCAAACCTTCAACTCAAAGCAGCCCCACAGGACCCCGTTATTGCAACGCACACACCTTGTGACACTACCCACTTACTTTTTGCTCTTCAATACCATTCCCATATCCTAATCCCTTCTTCAGATGCAGGTGGACACCTCCAGGAAGGCTCCCCAGATAGCTGCTACCTGTCTGGGATTGCAGCCTCCTAGGTTGCAGTGTTACAGAGCCCAGAGAGGGCGTGTTCTATAAAAACTCCTAATCTAGTCAGCCATGGTGACACGCATCTGTAATCCTAGCACTCAAGGTGGCCAAGGCAGGAGAATTAGGAATTCTGAGCCGGCCCGAGTTACATAGCTAGAACATATCTCAAAGAAATCTGTGTGGGGTGGGTTTGCCAGATGCGGTAGCACACTCCTTTAATCCCAGTGCTCATGAGGCCTAAATAGAGCTCTGTGAGTTCAAGACCAGCCAGGTCTACAAAGTGAGCTCCAGGTCAGCCACGCTACACAGTGAGACCCTGTCTGGGGAAAGGGGTCTGGGCAGATGATTAGGAGGTAAATACTTTCTGTGAAAAAAGTGAGGGCTTGAGGTCAGATCCCCAGCACCCACATGAAAAGCGGGCTTGGAGGTGCACATCTGCAATCCCAGTAGTGCTGAAGGAGAGAGAAAGACTGGCCCCGCGGTCCAGCCGGCCGGGCCTCTCTATGCGGAGTCCCTGTCTCAAAAACTTAAGTAGAGAGTGATAAAGACACTGTCTGGTATACACACACACACACACACACACACACACACACTCGCACACACTCAAAACTCACATACACGCTCACACACACACATGCGCACTCACGCACACGCTCACAAGCACAGTTGTGATCAAGGTGTGGTCGGAAAGCAATACTGACACTACAACTGCCCCCGTTGGCACATGGGTTCCCGTCACAGGGCCCAGGCCCAGGTAAAAGGCATCCAGTGTTGCCAGGACCTGGGACCCTGGAGTTCAGGCAGCCGCTGGTGGAGACAGGGACAGTGCAGAGGGGTCCAGTCCAGCCCTCTAGGCAATGGCATTCATCAGGGTCTGCACAGTAGCCGTGCTCAGGGCTGCAGCCCTCTCGACATATGGCTGCAGGGGGCAGAGGAAAGGCAGAGAGAACAAGGTGTGAATGCTAAAGCAGGCTGAGATCCAGGGCCCTCGGTTCCCCGAAGGAGATCCATGGGGTGTGGGAGGGAACTAGGATCCGCGCTTAAGCAAGAAGAGCAGGGGAGAGCAGCGGCCATGCGGAGGGACTCACGCGGGGCTTCGCACTCTTCGGGGAACGGTGCGCAGGGGAGCAGTCCCGGGCCACACCGCGAGGGGGCGCTGCGCGGGCGGCACAGGCGCGCGCAGGCGGCCCCCACAGCGGGCGGCTCGCAGCGCGCGCGGTAGGAGAAGTGTAGCTCCCATGCGCCTGCGCGCTGCACGTCGCGGGCCCACGGACCCCCTGCCGCCAGGCGTCTGCGGCCGGCCACACGTGCCAGCAGGTTCCAGGCGGGCCCTGCGGAGAGAGTGGAGGGCGCTGGGATGCAGGGCATCCCCGCCCCTCCTTACCTAGCCCTGGGAGTTCCTTGTCTTCCAGAGAAGAATAAAAGCCCTCCTTAGTAAGCCTGCCTGCCCCCTCCCCTAGTGCACCCAGGGACCTGCATGCCACACTTCACCTAATGTCATGATAACAGGTTTCTTAGAAACCAAGCAATGCCCGTATTTGCCCCAGAATGCTTTAGTATTAAAACAGGAAACGTTTTAACATCTTGTAACATCAGTATCTATGGACAAGGTCTCCGGTAGTGAGGTCATAGCGCCCCTGCAAGGTCTTCCTGTGTGTAGCGGCCCTTCTCAAAAAGAGCAAAAGGTCGGGCAGATGGATGTTCCAACGCCTGTTATCAATAAAGGAACCTTATCTAGAAAGCTGAGGAAAGCCCCGAGTGTCGGCTCATGTTCATAACATCAGCACTCTGGAGGTTGAGGCAGGAGAATTGTGAATTCCAGGGCAGCCTGGGCTACACTGCAAGTTAAAAGCCTATCTACATTATTTGAGACCCTGTTTCAAGAAAAAGACTTAAAATCTAAGCCCAGTACAGTGGGGGCAATCCCTGTAGTCTTTTTTTTTTTAAGACTTACTTATATATAGTTATTATGTATACAGTGTTCTGCCTGCATATATGGCTGCAGGCCAGAAGAGGGCATCAGATCTCATTACAGATGGTTGTGAACCACCATGTGGTTGCTGGGAATTGAACTCAGGACCTTTGGAAGAGCGGTCAGTGTTCTTAACCGCTGAGCCATCTCTCCAGCCCCCAATCCCTGTAATCTTAGTGCTTGGGAGGCAGATGGGGAGGGCCAGAAATTCAAGACCACTTCTGTTAAATGGCCATTTCCAGGGCAGCCTGGGCTACAGGAAACATTGTTTGAAATACAAAACCAGGGCCCAGAAGATAGCTCAGCCGTAGTGTGCCTAGAATTTACCAGTGAGGGCCTGGGGGCAAGGCTCAACGGTAGAGTCTATGCCTAGCATATGGGGAGTTCTGCTCCGTTACAAAAGATAAAATAAACGGATTTTTGAGCACTTTGGGTGTCTCATTTTTGGATCAGAGATGTTCAACCTGTAGCAGAAGGTCTCTCCATTGCTACCATTAGGACTTTTAAAATACATTTCTTTTTACTTTTTTATGTGTATGAGTGTTTTACCTGGATGCATGTAGGTGGAATAGGAGTGAAAAACACAGGTAGAGAGCATAGGATCCTCCAGGACTAGGTCATGGATGTGAGCCACCACATGGATGCAGGGAACTGAACCCAGTCCTCCACAAGAGCAACAGGCACTCCCAACAATTGACCCGTTCCTCAGGACTCTTCTATACCCAAATTGCCCACAGATTTCGAGCCGCTAACCCAGCACCACATCACAGGAGCTATGATGACATCATAGGTCCCGGAATGCTCCACCTTAGAGGCAGCCCCATGTCTGTCCTGAACCCCACGTTGCCCTTGCCTACCAAAGTTCCAAGACTGAAGACACTCACCTCCAGCCCGCTCTCCCAGCTGCTCTCTCCAAGTTTCAATGATGAGGGAGAAGGTGCCCTGGTTGGATGGAGAAGGCAGAGTGGTCAGAGACACCTCTCAGTGAAGGCCAGAAAGCAGCATGGAGTCCGGAAGCCAGTTCTGGGCCTGAGCAAGGGACATTCCCAGAAGGAGCAGGCCAGGGAGCCAGCAATGTTTTGGCCTCATTCCAGATACCTATTGAGTCCCTCAAAAGAAATCATTGTGCTAGATATGTTAGCCCAAGCCTGTAGTCCCAGCACTCAGAAGGCTGAGGTAGGAGGGTTTCAATTTTGAGGTCAGTTTGGGGTACCTAGCAAGACTCTATCCAAAAGGAAAGTAGCAGGATGTTCTCACCTCATAGGTGAGGAAATTAAATATCGAAAAAGTAAAGTCCCCAAAATTATCTAAATTCCAAATGTGGGCCTGCTCCTTTCTGAGCTCTGCAGGGTGCAGGGATGGGCACTAGGATTCTAAGGGTGATCTGAAGAGGCAGGTACCAACCAGTGAGATTGGGGAACCCCAAGAAAGCACTTGGGAGGATCCCTGGGTTCAAGGAGATCTAAAATAAAGACAAAGACACATACACACCCAAGCCCAGCTTGCTGATTGCATGCCTATAAATCCAGAATTTAGGAGGTGGGGTGTGGGGGTGGAGGCAGGAGGATCAGGAATTCAAGATCAGACTCAGAAACATAGTGAGTGAACTTAAGGCCAGCCAGGCCTATCTTTAAAAACAAAACACAGGGTAGGGGAGATAATTCACTAGGTGAAAGCATTTACCAGAAAGCCTGGAAACCTGAGTTCCATCCCTGGGTCCCACAGAGCTGACATGATTCCCACAAAGTGTCCTCTGACATTCATTCACATGTCACTGTAGCACAGGCATGTCTCCCCTCCCCCAACTAAAAACATACATACATAACCAACCAAACAACCACAAAACGATGAGAATTTTTAGACATCCTCAAAGACAGGTGCTGAGGGGCCTGGGAATGTGGGTTCCAGGGTAGTTAAGGTGTGGGGCACGGGAGGGCACGGGAGTTGGGGGACAGAAGGAGGTGGAGATCTGGGTGTCGGGGTTGGGCTCACCGGCCAGGCATCTCGGAAGGGCACACGTACGAGGCCGTCGGGCAGCGGCAGGGCAGCAGCAGGCTCCCGGTGAGGCTCCGTGTAGACGGGGCCACGCGTGCTCAGCGCTGCGCCCAGGGCGCAGAGGGTCTCGGTGGCCTCCTGGGAGACTCCCGGCTTCAGGCAGACCCTGAAGAAGAGGCGGCAAGGGCCTCGGGCATTGCAGGGGGACCGTGGGGCCCCGGGGCTTGGTCCTGGCCCGAAAGAAAGAATCTGCAGCTCGAAGACACCGGCCGGCAGTGCCTGGGACGGAGAGGGTCACAGGGTTAGGGGACCTCAGGGACCTAGGCATCTATCTGCCCCACCAAACCTCCCTAGGACCTCTAGGTCTCAGCCCGACCCCATCTACCCCTTTCCTTTCTGTATCCCGCCGCCGAGTCTGACCTGGGGAAGGAGAAGAGCCAGGATCAGTGTCTGAGGAAGCAGAGACACTTGCAGGGAGACCATTGCTTTTGGGGACAGAATGGGGGGTAGCCTCGGGAGTTGCAGCTGCTGGATCCTGGAGCCTTATATCTGAAGGGACGCCCCGCCCCCTCAGCCAGCCTCCTGGCTCCTGGGGATCGAGGGGGAGAGGGTCGTAGGGGAAAGGACACAGTAACTCTATGTGGGCGACTTGATGGGGTTCATCCTGACTGTGATTGAGGGCGCCAATCTGAAAGAGGCAAGAGCTGAGCCTCTGTGCCTGAGCGTTACAGGGAAGGCCTACTGGAAGATGAACCGACTTGGGGGTGGGTATGTAGCTCAACGGGTGTGGACAGTTAACACGGATACGAGGTTGTAAAGAATTCTCAGATTCTCTGTGTTCCCGAGTGGGGGAATTGAAGTACAGGTGACTTTACTATGTGGCTGTGTGCATTCCTCTCTATCGCGTAAGTAATTAGAATTATGTGAGGTCCTGTCCGGACCCTATGTCCTGTGAGTGGCGGACTTTATGAACCTGTGAGTGCTGTGTATGTACGTGTCTCCAGCTGTCTGTGTGTGGGGCTCTAAGTGTGTGTTTTGGATGTAGCTGTGAGTAAATACAATGAAGATCCTGGGTTCTTTGTGGAAGGCCCTATGTATGCATACATGCGTCTTTCCCCTCCTCAAAACAAAGCCTCTCTTCCCCAAATCCAGCGTCACCAGACTCACCAGACGCCAGGCCAGGAGCCTGGCCTCGGAGGGGCCTCCCAGCTGTATGTAAATGTCGCCATCTGCCGGGCGGCCGCGCCCCTCCCCCTCGGGCCGCAGCTGGGCCTCCCGTTTGGGCTCGGGAAGGTGTGAGGGCAAACGGGCAGGAAATGAGTCTTCAGGCACCAGGGGCCCGCTGTCCATCCTAGATGAATATAGCCACCTCCCGGGAGGTGGGGGAGGCAGGGGCCCCTTAGTGTTCCAGGATCCAGGCAAATAAAACTACTTAGGTGCAGATGCAGTCTCTGGTCATAGACAAGCACTGAGTAAAGCTGCTAAATGGAGGAAGCCCATCACACACACACACACACACACACACACACACACACACACACGCGGTAAATAAGTTAATACTCAGAGCTAATAATTTCAGGGGAAGCACAAGTTGGCCTATCCCACCTTTGTCTTTAGAGCGGCAGCTATAGCCCTGCGCAGTAATTATCCAGTAGAAGAGCCGTGGGTAGACGTAGTGGGAAGGCCTCTAATCCCAGCACTGATTGCAGAGGCAGAGGTAGGACAATCAGAAGAAAGGGGCCGGCCTAGGCTACATCAAGCCTTTCTCAAAAACAACACAACCACAAAAACCCACATCTGGCTTTGCTTCACTCACAAGGCAATGGGTTCCGTCAGTCCCCACCATCCATCGTAAACTCAACCACAAGGCAAGATAGTGTTTCCAGAACTCTGTCACACAGGAAGCAGACTTTAAAGGATTTCTGAAAGGCTTCTTGGCTGTTTAGGACTTCTCCTTATACACAGAAACAGAGGCCATGCTGAGGTGGCGAAGTCTGCAGCAGGAGGACCCTGGTGAGCAGCAAGTGCCAAGGGGTGACCTGGGGAGACCGTGCCTGCACCCTCGCTCGGCCATCCCTGTAGCTTTCTCTCACACTTCATTCCACACTCAGTTCTCATACTTTCCCAAGAGGCCTTCCAGATTAGTCCATCTAATCTATAAAACACATCTTCTGGTTGGTTGGGTAGCTTGCTGAGATGCTTGCCTCCAAGCCTTTGACCTGTTTTATCCCTCTGAACCACATGATGGAAGAACTGACCCCAAATGCTGTCCTCTGACCACATAGTGGTGTGGCATGTGCATACCCACCCTACCCTCATACAAATAAAAATATGTAAAATAATGTTATTATTTACTTACTAGTATATAAATTATTAAATGTATATATTTAAATATATACTTTTAAATAGATATTTATATACTTAAATAATATATAAATTATTATTTATATTAATATATATCTCCAAGGCCCCAAAACACTACTTCTCATCTGTTTTATCTCTTACTCTCTCCTGTGCTAAAGATTCAACATTCCTCATGCCTGTTAGGCAAGCACTCTATGACTGAGCTATACTCCTAGCCCTTCTGTATTTTGAGACAGGGTCTCACTAAGTTACTTAGGCTGGCCTGAAACTTCTCATCCTCCTTCCTCAGCTTCCTGAATAGCTAGAATTACAGGCTTGTGTTTACCTTGCCTTTTAAAAAACTTTTTATTTATATTTTATGTACAAGTATATGTATAACTACATGCCAGAAGAGGGCATCAGATCCTATTATAGAGTTGTGAGCCACCATGTGGTTGCTGGGAATTGAACTCAGGACCTCTGGAAGAGTGCTCTTAACCACTGAGCCTCTCTAGCTTCTATACCCTGCCCTCTTCTCATCTCTATCTTTAGGCCCCTGAGAATTGCCTGCATTGCATCTTCCTTAGGGGAGCAGTGGCACAGTGGGACTGTGCTCCCCATCACCCTTGTTCACTGCTGTCTTCCGGTGTCTCCACTGGCTGGTGCCAGCAAGTACTCAAGCAAACAAGTGCAATGAAGCTGAACTGACTTCCCAGGAGAAAGATGCTCAGGCCTTGACCAAGGGCTTCTGAGTGGTGGGACCTGGAAACTCAGATCCTGCAGTGTGTGGGGAAGGGGCCTGCTTAGACAAAAATGATTCCCACAACAAAGCAGTCTTTGAGCACAGGGCACTTGGGCTTAAATTCCCAGGCCCATCATATGGGCATTGTCTGAGGACTTCTGCACCTATGCCCAATTCTCTCCTCCAGTGTGAGTGGACAGGAAGCAGGGTCCAGTTAGCACCAAGGTAAAGGGAGAGATCTGATGGACCCACTGGATGCTGAAGCAGGTGGCACCCAAGGTACCAGAGCCCCGGTCTCCAGGGCAACAAGGCAAACACACTTCTTCTTTATGCTGAAGGGAACAGACTCATCATGTTTCAAGTCCATTCTAAAAGGGTGTGTGGCACATGGTTGAGGCAGGAAGATCAGTCAAGGTCAAAACCAATTTGAGCTACATAGCAAGACTGCCTCAAACACAATGTCCTCCTCCAAGTGTTCTGTGGACAAAGTGTGTCCTCCCTTCCCCCCCCCCCCACACTCCAACAGGTAAAAACACTGGCCAGTTCCCTCCATCCACAACCCATCCCACCCAGGGCCCTATTTCTCACACCAAGATTGTCCCACCACTGCTCCTTTTTAGACAGCCTCCAACTCAGGGCCCCCAGGTGCAAAAACAAGCATTCCCTAAAATAGGGAGTCTTAGCCAGATGTGGCAGCACACATTTTTAATCACAGAACCCTGGAGGCAGAGGCAAACTGTTCTCTGTGAGGTGGTATCCAACTTGGTCTCCATACCAAGCTCCAGGCCAGCAAGTTACACAGTGAAACCATATTAGGAAAAATAGAGGGAAGGGGAATCTTCAGGACATGATGGGGCACTCCTCTGTACTGCCCAGTTCCCCAGGCTGGGAATTTTGGTGTTAATTATAATTCTCTGAGTCTTGCTACCGGACCAGGCTTGCTTCAGACTTGTCAATTCTCCCAAGTCTGAGTCTTAAGTGCTGAAATTACAGCCCTATGGCACTACACCAACCCCTTCCTCTGTGCTACCACCAAGGACATTTACAGTCTGGAGTGCAGAATCTACCCCGGCCCAGGGCTTCAAAGTCGTGAAAGCATCATCATTATTTAAGTTGGGCCAACATTAGATGCTGGCTGTAACAGAGAGCTTGGATAACAAAGTGGACACTTCACCCTGCTTTAGACAAGAAGCAGCTAACACAGAGGTGCCTTGCCTGAGGGTTGTGTGGCTACTACGTGAGGGCCTATCAATTTGGTAAGAACTGTTATTGGCGGGCTGGAGGGCTAAGCAGTAAGAACATTGGCTGCTCACCAAAGGGTCAGCACTCACAAGGCAGCTCACCACCTCGGGGAATGGCCCTCCGGCCTCCACGAGCACCGTTAAGTACATGGTGCGTTAACAAAGCACTCATATGTAATATAAAAAGAACGATCATGGGGCTGGACAGATCCATCAGCAGTCAAGACACACACTGCTCTTCCAGGTGACCTCAAATTCAGTTCCCAGCACCACGGTGGGAGCTCACAACTGCCTGTGAAGTCCAGCTCCAAGGGAATGGACGCACACTCTGGTCTCCACGGACACCTGTTCTCATGTGTGTACTCATACACAAACACAGTAAAAAATAAATCCCCACCAGATGGTTTCTCTGTGTATCCCTGACCTGGAACTCACTCTGTAGACCAGGCTGACCTAAAACTCAGAGATCTGCCTGCCTCTGCTTCCCAAAATCTGGGATTAAAGGTGTGCACCACCATGGCCCAGCTCAAAAATAAATCTTAAAAAGAACTATTTGTTTGCAGATGCAGAAACTGACCTCCAGAGAGGCTAAGTAACTTGTCTAGAACCAAAGCCAGCCAAGAAATGGATTTGAACCCAGAACTGGAACTCACATTTAGACACCACATAGCTAGTTCAAAGCAGAAGCTAGTGGACACATACGGTTGTTAAAATGAAGAAGCTGGGGGTGCAGTTCAGTGGGTAGAGTGCTCACTCATCATGGAGTGGACTGGTCCCCAAAACCACATCAACTGGGCATGGTGGTATACACCTTGGACTCAGGAGGTGGAGGGGAGATCAGGAGAACTACATGACTCTGCTTCAACCCACCAAAATCCCACAAAAGAAAACAAAAACCAAAACAGCTCAGTAATGATGGAGTTCCACCTTCGAGACCCACATGGCAGAACAGATTCCCAAGTTGTCTTCCAGCACGCACGCACGCACGCACGCACGCACGCACGCACGCACGCACGCACGCACTCACGCCCGCCCGCCCGCCCCCCAGCACGCCCTGGATTGGGACAAGGCTCACTGGTAGAACGGCTGCTTGGCAAGTCTCAGGCTTTACACTCCATCCCGAGTACCGCTGAGATAATAATGAAACTAGAGGAATCCAATGGGTTTTTTGTTTTGTTTTTAAAATCCTGATTTCTAGCAGGGAACAGTGGCACATGCCTCCAGTCCCAGCTATTCAGGACGACTACTTAAGCCTCGAAATTCCGGGCTAGCCTGAGCTATGTAATAACAACCAGTCTCCAAAAGAAGAAAAATGGGGGAATAGTGACGCACATCTTTAATCCCAGCACGTGGAAGGAGGCAGGCAGATCTGAGATCAACACCAGCCAGGTCTATACAGTGAGACCTTGTCTTAAAAAACAAAAAGTAACCCTGATTTCTGGCTTCTATGAGATGTGGAAGATCAAACAGCTCCAGGACCACCCTCCCAGGAGCCACATGCAGCAGCTAAGCCGAGCAGCCCTTGAGCTGGTTTTGGCTCTCCAGAGGCCACACTTCTCTTTATTTTCATAGCACATAAGGAATCCGGAGCCAAAGAGAGAGATGCTTTTCTTTGCAGCTCATACAGTAAGTGGGAAGACATAGCGCAGCAGAAACCCAGGCTTTCAGTTTCTCAGGCTGGCACGAGCCCCCATCCAACAAGGCACTCACTGTGCCTGGTGGTGCTCAGTCACTGTGGATGATGACCGAGTCCCGGACCTCACCCCAACGCCCCATCTGGACTCTCTGGACACAGGCATTGTGGCATCTGGGATGCGCTTTATTGGACATGTGGCCGTCCAAGCCTTGCTCTGTGAGGACTGGGGCCTGGGGCCCAGACACCAAGTCTGAGGAGGCCTAGCAGTCAGGGCTGCTTGGAGCGAGGCCACAGGCGACTGGTGAGTGAGCCAAAGAAGAGGCTCTGCTTGCTGGACTTGGAGAGCTCGGCCAGGCGCTGCTGCTCCTCCTGGGGTTGCGGACAGAAAAAGACAGGCGTCAGCATGATATAGAAGCCTGCCTTCCTTTAGATGTGGGTCCAGTAGAGAACACTAGTCCACACGGGAGGACCCAGACCCTGGCAAGAGCATCTCTGAGTCCCACGGGTGCAGGACTAGCATGCAAGGAGCCCTCTTCTCTCCCTAGCACAGTGAGAAACAATTAAAAGTCAATATGTCAGGCACAGTGAAAACAACACATATAAACCCAGCATTCAGAAGATTGAGTCAGGAGGATTGAGAGTTTAAGGCAAGCCTGAACTATACATATGAGATATTGTCTCAAAGACAAAACCAATGAAACACTCTTCCCCCAGACTCTGAAGCCAAGTATCCACATAGCTCTGTAGACTAGCTCTAAACCTACAGCCTCCCCCCAAGAAAGGCCCCAGAAGCACGCAAGGCCATGGAGGACTTACCTCACGTGCTGACTATTTCCCATCTCCTGCTTCTAGCCCAGGCTGTCAAATCATTAGCACAGCCCTACAAGGCAGGCTGTGTGAGAGCCCCGGCCAGAGGCTGAAGCCAAGGAAGACCGCGCTCAAGCTTTCACGCAGACATCCAGCAGACAGAGGCAGCTGTCCAGGGCACCCACCCACCTCTTCTGGGAGCCTCAAACGTGGCCAGTGGGGACTGGAGGCTAACCTGCTCGAGCCGGCTCTGCCGTTGTTTGAATGCTTCCAGCGGGTCCTCCTCTAGGGCGTAGTGCTCCAGCACAGTCCGCACGTCCTCCACCTGGTTCAGTGCGATGGCTGTAGGCACAACAGGAAGAGGTGCTGGTTAGTCAGGCCTCAGCATGACCCAGAGTAAGGGTCAGCATGCCCTGGAACGCTGTCAGTGCTGTCCCGTGCTCTGAAAGGGCTGCTCCAAACATGCCCAAATAGCCCCTAAGAGGAATGTCTGGGCATTCCAGAAAGGTCTAGAAGACTCCAAGATACTGAGAGGTCTCCTGCACCCTGATCGCTCAGTTTGACACTAATGACAAGCCAGAATCAAGTGTCTGCCATTGTCTTCGGGCTCAAGGGCTCTGGACCAGACACCGGGGGTCAGTCTCACTCTTGAGGAAGGCAGACAGGTCCAGCAAGGCCCGGTCATCAGAGTTGCCGTCCCAGGGCCGCAGAGCGACACCGTTGTAAGGCTGTAGTCGGAAAGCTTCTTTCTTGCAATCCACGACTACTACTCGGGCTGGGTCCCGATTCAGACATGAAATGTCCTGGAAGTAGGTGTTACGGATCAGGAATCATCAATCATCAGTGTCCTCCCTGCTGATCGCAGAGAGGACAGACACAGCATCATACACTTGGGGTGGTCCTGGCTTGCAGAGTCTCCTGAATACAGGACATGGAGGGTGACCTCAGGCTTCTGGGAAACTGGGGAGCTGGTCACATGAACACCTAAGCCAGGGGTCTCTAAGAGAACTTGGCCTCGGGTGGGTTCAGTGTCTATCCCAAGTCTGTGACAGGCTACAAACCCAGGAATTACAGAAAAGGCCTTGTCAAAGCCCGAGTTTTCCGTGCAATGACATAAACCCTGAGTCACCAAGATACAGGGGAGACCCCAACAACACAGTTAACAGGGTTGGCCAGTATGTCCACATGCATGGCTGGCCAAAGGAACAGATTCTATGACAGTCCCAGGCCCAGCCTCAGAAGCCATTTACAGCTCCAAAACAAAGCCTGTGCCCTCACCCCTCGCCCGAGCTAGGGGCAAGCACTGAATTCAGAAGGAGCAAGGCCTTCTTTCTCTTGGCAGTACAAGCACCCTCAAATCTACCCCAGAGGCCCACCGTGACCCCCACATGGCACCTTCACATGATGTCCCTCCATGTATCTGGTGGCGTCTCGGAACAGACGGTACGAGATGAAGCCGTGAGGGTCCACACTATCAATGAGTGGAAACGCAGTCTGCAAGGATGGAGGGTAGGTGAGGCTGGATCCCAGCCTCCATCTCACCCACCTGTTACTTCTGGCTCAGAGCCTCACCATGCCAGTCTCTGACGTGAAGATGACGATTTCATACAGAGGGGCAAGCTGTTGGAACAAGGTCTCAATGCCTGGACGCTTCTTAAACCTCCAGCCGGTGGCCAACTGCAGACAGTGAGGACAGGGGAGCATTGAGACCAGAAAGCCTGAGGGTCCTTGAGCAGGCTTCTGTTTGCTCCTGAGGGTTTGGGAGCACGTGGCTGGGCCTCACTCATGTGGCACATCTACTCTGAGCCAAGGCCAACTGGTGTTTGACAACCTAAAGCAGGTCCAAAAGAATGCAGAGGCAGCGGGGGACAGACAGCAAAATGAGGTGAACCCCACCACTCCTGACCCATCCTCCCAAGTAGACCCAACCACTGCCTTCCAAGGACACACCGACCACTCCGGGTGCAGGAGGACCCCAGTGAGCTCCAGGACCAGTGTATAGGGTGGCTGGTAGTAGGGTTCCCGCAGAGGGTCTGGGAGAAGGCAGGGGCTGGTGGGCTCGATGATCATCTGCAGAACAGGACAGACGGCTCACACTCAGCAACAGAGCTGGGCGGGGGGATGGGGACTGAGCCCAGCACCCCCTACTCACCTGTCTGTAATCTTTGAAATATTTGTATGTCCGGCGCAACTGCTGAACCAGAATTGGATCTAGAACACCAGGCACAAAGGGATTCCAAAGTAAGCCACTGCCCCACCTCCCGGGCAGATCAGTTTATTTTTGTTATTTCTTTACTTACAGAACAAAGAGTCTTAAGAGAAAGCAGGAAAGAACTCACAAGAGTGGGACAGTTTTTAAGGGAAGAATACCTATTTTACTGGTTTGTTTTTTTAGATAAGCCTTCTTGTGGCCAAGGTTTGTCTTGAACTCCTGATCCCCCTGCCAAGTCTGCACATATACACCTGCTGTGTCTAATGTAGAAGCAGCAAGTAGCAACATCGGTAACAGAGACACACTTGCCCCTGCCCAGTGTACTGTGAACACTTCTGTCTCCACACCATGCCAGGTACAAAACAGAGTGTTTAGACATCAATCCACTTAAAAGCCACAACACACACACTCCCAACCCCAACCCAACCCCCCCCCCCCCCCCGTGCAGGCATGTGTGTTGCTCTTGTTTTGGAGGATGCTGAAAAAAACTTTTAAAATATTTATTTGCATTTGCACATGGTCTCAATTTGTAGCCCTGGCTGGCCTGGAACTCATTATGTAAACCAGGCTGGTCTTCAACTTATAGAGATCATCCTGTCTCCATCTCCCAAGTGCTAGGATTAAAGCTGTGCCTAGCTTCATGGAACTATTTTTTGTTTGGCTTTGTTTTTCAAGACAGGGTTTCTCTGTGTAGCCCTGGCTTTCCTGGAACTCAACTCTAGACCAGACTGGCCTCGAGCTCAAGAGATCCACCTGCTTTTGCCTCCTGAGTGCTGGGGTTAAAGGTATACACCACCACTGCTGGCCATGAGATATTTTTAATGGTTATAATCTAGCATCTATGAGCAGATGTCCAGAACACTGTTAAAGCTTCCCACAACGCACAGGACAGACTCCCTGCAACCATGAATTACCTGGTCCCAAGTGGGAACAAGGCTGGTTTGCAGTAGCACAGGCCTGTTATCCCAGCTACTTGGAAGGTTAAGGCAGGAGAATTTACAAGTTCAGGGGCAGCCAGGACTACATAGTGAGCTTAAAGTCAGAACAGGCAATTTTGTAAGACCCTGTCCTAAAATTAAAAAACAAACAAACAAAAAACCATTAAGGGGGAGTAGAGTGGGCTGGAGAGATGGCCTAGCAGTCAGGAGTCTGCACTGCTCTTGTAGTACACCCGAGTTGGGACCCAGCACCAAAACAAGAGGCTGATAAACACTGTTCTCCAGCTCCAAAGCTTATTCAGCATTTGAGGACACTCACACTCATGTGCACACCCCACAGACATATACATACACATAATTTAAAAATAAAACCATGTTGGGGATGCAGATGAGTGGGGGAGCCCTTGCCTAGCACCAATCCCCCAGTCCCAGCACCTATCATCCTAACAGGTAACAACCATCAGCGTCAAAAGAGACAAGGAGAAACACTCTTGGCTAAGTGTACATATGACTTCAATGGAAAAATGGAAATACCTTAATGTGGCATTTCTTTCTTTCTTTCTTTCTTTTTTTTGTTTGTTTGTTTGTTTTGTTTTTTCAAGACAGGGTTTCTCTGTGTAGCTTTTGGTGCCTGTTCTGGATCTCACTCACTTGAACTCACAAAGACCTGCCTGGCTCTGCCTCCCCAGTGCTTGGATTAAAGGCATGCGCCACCACCACCAGGCTCTTAATGTGGCATATCTAATCTGTCCATGAGCCTGCCTCTTAAAGTCTCAATGTTGAAGCCAGTTTAAACCAGTAAACACATTTTATAGTAAACCATGACTACCTGTCCAATTTAAGTAATTTGTCTAAACCAGTGGGGAGCAGGGGATGGTGGTGTGTGCTCTCAATCCCAGCACTTGGCAGACAGAGACAAGTGGATCTGAGTTTGAGGCCAGCCTGGTCTTGAGTGAGTTCCAGGACAAGCAGAGGTACATAGAGAAACCCTGTCTCAAAAACAAATAAAAAAACCCAGAGGATTTAACATCTGTCCAGTTAAAAGGGCAGACTCACTCACGTGGCTAGTGTAAACCAGTGAGACAACCAGTGCTCATACCCAGAGTCTGCACACCGCCCCCCACAGGGGGTTCTCTGGACCCCCCAACCTCACTTTCTCTAAGGAAGGGTTAGCCAAAATTCACAACTGCTCTACTATCTAATCGATCAGAAGTTCCTTACCAAGCGCTGGTGAACCTGGAGTGCTTTGGAAATTGGGGGGGCGGGGAGGACATAGGGGAGAACAGGACAGACACTGAGAGCCATTGTTTTAGAAATGAGGCATGAGTTGGGGTAAGGACTTGGGGATTTTAAAACAAAAACAAAACCAAGGCTGCCATAAGAGGTCAGGGGCCACAGAGGCTCAGATCTAAGGTCCAGGAAGCCTTATGTCTGGGAGGGATCGCTGGGGCTCCCTGCCCCCATCTGTTCCTGACCATCTGCTCCAGGGCTGAGGGCCTTTTGTTATGTCCTTCTCCCAAACCATCCAATTGTTGCACCTCCATGGAAGGAGGAGGCGTTGGGGTGCAGGATAGAGGAACAGCACTCTAAACAAACAGAACAAAATAGCAGAGACAGGAACACCAGGGAATCTCAAACCTGTGTTTAGTCACTCACCGTTGTCAAATTCATCAGGAATCTGCAAGAGAAAAGGAAAGGTTTGGAACCGCAGAGGGAGGAGCCCAGTGCATCCACTCAAGGAGCTCCAGGCTGAGTAGGCAAAGGTCCCAGGGAGGGAGGGAAAGGAGCCTGAACCAACCCAAAGCAACCCACCCACACCCTTACAGAGCACACTGCTAGCACCTCTGGGTCTTATGCCCCTCACCTTGGTACCGTTCTCATCCACAGGGTTGTTTCCTGCAAGGGAGACATAGACAAAAGAAAGAAACTGGAGTCTAGTCTGCTGGCTCTGGGAGGTATAGGAGGATGAGGGTTAGAACCGCCCCCACACACACTCAGAGGGAATATGGCTAAAGGCACAATTCCTGGATTAAGGGAGGTACAGGCTAGGGGCCAGGATTCCAAGATATTTTCCCAGCACTGAGGAAGCAGAGGCAGGTGGATCTCTGAGTTCAAGGCCAGTCTGGTGTACAAAGTGAGTTCCAGGACAGCCAGGGCTGATACACAGAAAAACCCTGTCTCGAAAAACAAAAAGAAAAGAAAAACAAGAAAGAGAAAAGAAAGAGAGAAAGTGGTCTGAGGCTGTGCTGTACACACAAGGTGAAGAAGGTTAAGCTTTTGCTGCTGAGGGGAGACACTGGACATAGCATTGGGCACTGGGCCAGCCCCGTTCTTCCCACTGTCCCCTTAGTTCCTGAATTCAGGTACAGGAACCAATTAGAGGACAGAATTTTAAGTACAAAGTGTAGAAGGGAACTTCTTGAGTTCCTAGGTGAGTATCTTAGTTGATGGCCCTGCTGAGGGAAGAGCCAGGGAATGAACACAGTTTGAGGAAAGAAGGGGAGGTTCACAGTAGAAATCTGGGGGCCAGAAAGCCAGGTGTATATCTCTCACCAAAAATATAGACGATGCTGACAGTCCCACCGGCCCCCAGCAAACCAGCAAGCCAGAGAGCAACTTTTTTGGCATAGCTGGGACCTTCTGAGCCTGGCTGATGCTGTGGCCCATGAGCCTTCGGGCCCCCACGGCTGGCGATCTCAGCAACCTGAGTGGAGGGGAAGGAGGTGAGGTCAGTTAAGAGAAAAACAGCAGGATACTCTGACCTCTAATTTGGTCTAAGTAGACTCAAGATCAAGGGCCAGGAAGTGGACATACACAGAGCCCCAGAAAAACTGTGTCCTTAGAGAGATAAGCTGAAAGGCTGGTCCTCTCAGAGGGTCAAAACTAAACTGTGTAGAGGATCACAGAGGTTCAAGAGCTGACAGGCCGGATTGCCCAAGATCCCAGACGCAACAGGAATGCGGAGTCTGGAGCCAGGAAGAGTAGGGCAGAGAGAATAAGGTATGAAGGGGGCAAAACAAAAGGGGCAGAGGGCACACATGGGACAGAAGGAACAGTGAAGGCATTGGACACCCAGGGCCCAAGATGGAGGGGTATGAAAGGGAAGAAAGCAGGGGCGAGGGGATGCAATCTCTTGTCTGGGACTGAGGGGACGCAAAGGGATGGACCTGGAGGTCAGAATGACGTGGTCGAAACAGAAGGCAAGCTGGCTCCCTCCAGTCTCCCTGGCTCACCACCACCGATGCGAATGAAATGTCCCAAAGGCCCGCCTGGGACCCTGGCGTCCCGGACCCCTCCCCCGTCGAGTATCTCCTGAGTGCTCACTGACACCAGGAACAGGTGACCTCTCCCGGCACCCACGAGGCTAAGACGCGGGCTCCAGGGGATGCACTTGGGACCGCCATACAGCAGCCCCGGGGAGCAACTGTGGTCCACACCGGAGGCATGGGAGCATCCCAAACGCGGGCTCCGTCCCATTCAGCACCCTGAATGGGTATCCAGACTCGCCGAGCTGCGACCATACGGTCAAAACTTAGGGAGGAGCCCCGAAACCGGGCGCCGATCCCGGCGCCGCTCACCTGCTCTGAGGTGCGGGGAGGCGGCGGCGCTATCCGCGTGCACAGTCCCCGCGCGCCGACCCGGAACCCGCTCCGCAAGCGCGAGAACAGCGCCGCCGAGGCCGCCATCTTGCGCTGACGCCGCGCGGCCCCGCCCACTCGCTCGCTCTCTCCCGCCCCAGGCAGGGACTGCGACCAATGGGACCGCTGAAGTAGGGCGCGTCGACGGGAACCCGAGAGGGACAAAAAGGCGTGGGTGGCGTTCCTCGGCCGTGCTCTTAGTTGGCTGTTCTTCAGATTGTGTCGGAGCGTCCTAAATTGGAATCCAGTCACCTGCCACTACGCCCCCTGGTGCCCTAAGGATGGCCAGCATCCAGGCGTTCGGAAATAAGCGTTCACCTCTCAGAGATGGACGGAGGCCCAAAAAGCGAGCTGAACTCGGCAGCCCTCACTTTTTTTTCTCGTGGATCAGGAGCTGAACCGGTCCTCTCTCGGGTCTTCACATCCCTTTTTACTCCTTCCATCATGAGTTTCTAGAAAGGACCGGAGATCCTGCCACTCATTCGGATTCATTTACCCAAAGGAACAGTGCGTGCTGACTGGTGGAGGCTTGAGAGTGAATAAGAAATCAGGTGCAGGAAGCCACCATGAATGTTCCCTAATTTTGTAATGGGTAAAAGTCAGATTTTTACATTTAAACTGTAAAAAAAAAAAAAAAAAAAAAAACCAACGTACTAACTAAAATACATAACAGTGAAAATACGAAGTCGGGCAAAGGAAAGATACACAGAATGAAATAGCTGTTTCTTGGGTGGAAAGAAATGGATTGGGGTTCTGCTAAATTACACGTGTGTTTGAGTGTGTGCACCCTTGTGCCACAGGGCGTTAGAGAATGGAAGACACTTTCAAGAGTTGGCCGGAAAGACGGCTCAGAAGATAAGAGTACAGAAGTTAAGCAGCAGTCCTGGCTACTCTTCCCCAGGTCCTGAGTTCAGACACTAACAACCACATGGTGGCTCACAACCATCTATAATAGGATCTGGTGCCCTCTTCTGGCAGGCAGGGATACAGGCAGACAGAACACCATATATAATAAATAAATAAATCTTTAAAATATATGTTTTAATTTTTTTTTAAAAAGTCAGTTTTCTCCTTCCATCATGAGGGTCCGGGAATCAAACTTGGGTCATTTGAACCTAGGCTGTCTTCCTCATCTGAAGTCAGTGGTTACGATACTGTCTACTTAACATACTGTAACTGGGTGGAGGGGACATAGGTCTTCATGATGTATCTGAACTTTTACATTTAGTTTTATTTTGAGACAGGATCTATGTAGCCCAGGCTGGCCAGAACTCACAGAGGTCCACCTGCCTCTAACTGCCTTAGTGCTGGGATTACAGGTGTGGGCCACCTGCCTGGTTGAGGCAGTCAGACAACTTGCAAGAGTCTCTCTTTCCCTTATAGAAGTCCAAGTGTCTTCACCCACAGTCTCCTGTAGCTCAGGCTGACCTATACAGCCAAGGAAGACCTTAAACTGATCCTCCTGTTTCCTTCTCTAAAGTGCTGGGATTAGGAGGCATGTGCTACCATATACCCTGTCCAATGGCATGTCTTTAATACCTGAAATACTTTATAATATGCTTCCATTTGTGAAGACTTGGGCCTATCACATATGAAAAAGAACAAGGTACACACCCTGATTCTCTTAGGGCGCTCATTCCTGCCCCAGTTATCAGACTTGCTGAAACAGTCCTGGTTCACTGCTCTGGGCATTCAAGCTAAGACTGTGGGGCTGGAGACAGCTCAGTGGTAGAGTGCTGGCTTAGAATCCCCTAAGGAGGCTGGGAACATGACTACAGCACAGGAGGAATGGAGAGTCCTTGACCTTCACTTAGCCCCAAGATGTAATTTGTCAACCAATATGGCAAGGTGTTCTAAGGAAATCACAAAACTCTAGATAATTTAGATTACATATCCAATATAAGTTAATATTGTTTCAGCTCTTCCATTAAACTTCTGGCTGTTCTTCAAATGCCTCTGGCACTTGAGGGATACAAATTCCCTCAATATTAAGACCACCTTCCATCTCCGGACTCCACCCAGTTTGACTTCCTGGGGGATCAACCTCAGGTCTGACATACCTAGTCTCCTGACCAGTTTTTGAGTTTTTATTTACTTAGAGGATGTCCCAGCATGCATGTGGAGGTCAGAGGAGTCATGCAGGAGTCAGTCCTCTCCTTTCATCACATGGCTTCTCAAGATTGAGCTCAGGCCACCATGCTTGGTAGCAAAGTACTTTTACCATCTGAGCCATCTGGCTGGCTCTGGTTATACTATCTTGACTCTAAATTGGTGGCTGTTCTGGTTGAGGCAACCCATTCATTACTAGTCCCAGCAAACCACAGGCTCCAGTAGCCAGAAAGATTCTTCTCTGCATCTGGATCTTGACTTGTCCCCTCAAATTTCACAGGCTGCACCATAGGTCAGCTAAGTTCTGAGTAGTCCAAATTCCACTCTTTTTTTTTTTTTTTCCCCTTCTTGGTTTTTTGAGACAGGGTTTTTCTGTGTGTGGTTTTTTTGTGTTTTTTTGTTTTGTTTTGTTTTTCAAGACAGGATTTCTCTGTAGCTTTGCACCTTTCCTGGAACTCACTCTGTAGACCAGGCTGGCCTCAAACTCACAGAGATCGGCCTGGCTCTGCCTCCCTAGTGCTGTGATTAAAGGTGTGCGCCACCACCACCAGGCCTCTGTGTATTTTTGGAGCCTGTCCTGGATCTCACTCTGTAGCCCAGGCTGACCTCGAACTCAGAGATCCAAACTCCATTCTTAATGAGGCTATTTTTCTATACTGGTGTTAAACCCATGGCATCACACCTGCTGTGTGAGCACTCCTCACTGAGCTGCATCCTAGCTGAGTTATCTTCTGGCGTGGTTGTCCCCCTCCCATCCTGCCAGGGTCTTACTATGTAGCTCTCTGGCTGTCCTGGAACTCAAACTATGTAGACCAGGATGGCCTCAAAATCACAGAGATTTGCCTCCCGAGTGCAAGTGCTGGGATCAAAGATGTGTACCACCATGCCCCGCTTTTACTTTTTGAGACAAGGTCCCACTAAGGCAGTTGTTCTCAACCTTCCTAATGCTATGATACTTCAATACAGTTCATGTTGTGGTGAGCCCCAACCATAAAGTTATTTTCATTGTTACATCCTAACTGTAGTTTTGTTAGTTGTGAATCATAATGTAAATATCCGATATGCAGGCTATCTGGTATGTGACCCCTGTGAATGGGTTGTTCCACCCCCTTCCCAAAAGGGTCAGGACCACAGGTTGGGAACAGCCACACAAAGGGGACCTGCTGTCCTTAATGGGACCTTTGCACAGATAGGCCATGACTTTGTGACCCTCCTTCCCATCTTCTGAGTAGCTTGGATGACAAGGCCCAGCAGCTCTAATCCTCTTTCTCCTGTCCTCTACATCCTCCTCTCAAGAGCCCTTAGGAATCCCAGAGCCATTATTTTCTTGATGGGAAAACAGACTTAGAATCCAGTTATTTGCCCCAATTTAATAACAAGACAACCCTTCCCACCAACACACACACACACACACACACACACACACACACACACACACACTTTTCAAACAGCTTCTCTTTATTGAAAGACCTAAACACAAGCTGGGGCAGCAGAAAGAAGGTGAAAACTTGTCCGAGTCTACTCTGATGTCTAGAGTCTCAGGAAAGGAGGAAAAGGAAATCCTCCAGACTCGGGGCTCCATGCTGGGCCAAGCAGGGCTGCTTGCTCCGTGTTTGCACAGCACACTCAGGCTTCAGGCCTCCAGGAGCTTCCCTAGGAAGCGGAGGTTCAGGATCTTAATCTGCTGGTCTTCTAGGTCCATTCGGATGATGCCATCCTCACCATCAATACTCAAGAGGACCCCGGTGGCCTCTCGGTCCTCACCCAGAATCACTTTCACCTGGAGGCAACAGTAAGTGTCAGGCCCACCAACAGCTGCCACGCCCCCTTTGCCGTCCTCAAGGCCCCATCCTACCTTGTTGTTCTTGGTGGGGGTGATGGGCTCCAGGTGCTCACTGGAAATGCTGACCACCTTCTCACTGTCTTTCAGGTACACGGAGCACATGCCTCCCTGCAGAGGGATAGCCTGCTCAGCCTGTCCTGTTCCCAATGCAATCTGGAGCCCACCCTCCAAGCACCACAGGCTATCAGGGTGAGCAGTTAAGGCGACTAAAGGACCCACTAAAATGCAGCTAAATCAGGTCAAAAGAGAGCCAGGCATTGTGGCACATACTTTAATCCTAGTACTCAGAGATGAGGATCTCTCTGAATTCCTGGCCAGCCTGGTCTATCTATCTTGGTTTGTTTTGTTTGTAGCCAGGCTGGCCTCAAACTGAGAGATCCCCCGCCTGCCTCTGCCTCCCAAGTGCTGGGATTAAAGGTGTGCGCCACCGAAGGATACATAGTGAGACCTTGTTTCAAAAAACAAAACAAAACAAAACAAAGACAAAATTAGACCAAAAGAGAGAAAACTTAAAACTGGTGGCAAACGCCTTTAATCTCTGCATTCAGAAGACAGAGGTAGGCAGATCTCTATGAACTCGAGGCCAGCCTGGCCTACAGAGGGAGTTCCAGGACAGCCAGGGCTGCACAGAGAAAGCCTGTCTTGAGAAACAAATAGAAAAAGATAACTTCTCACACATTTGACTCTTCATGTCCCAAGCTTGCCTCATCTCTCCACCTGCTGTTCCTCTGAACCCTGGTCTCAGAATCAGCCCTGCCTCTAACCAAGCTCACCTGGTCATGGTCAACACCCTCCTACTCTGAACCCTGTCACTCAGCCACCTGCCTTCCTCCTCCCTCCCCCACTTCCCTGCCCCAGAGCACCCTGACCTTCCTGACACCAGTGTCACCATTCCAATCCACCCATGATACTGCAGCATGGAGAACCAAGTCTACATCATAGGTCCATTCTTACCACTCTGCTGATGAGCCCACACAGCTCCTCGGTGACCTCTGGACAGAAATGGCTTCCCGCCCATCTGTGATCTAGCCCAGCCACTCTTCCAGCCTCACTGCTTCCCTTCTTCCCTTCCCTTCCCTTCCCAGGGTATTCCTTTGTTGTTGTTGTTTTGAAACAGGGTTCCTCTGGCCTTGAACTCAGAGGTCTGCCTGGAACTACAGGTGTGTGCCGCCACCACCCAGCCCACCTGAGCATTTCTAGTCCGGCTTCCCTGCAGCCTATGCACATGTTTTGCTTGGCTTACCTTTTGGTTTTTTGTTGTTTCTTTGTTTGTTTGTAGACTGGTTTTCTCTGTGTAGCCCTGGATATTCTGGAACTCACTCTGTAGTAGACCAGGCTGGCCTCAAACTCAGAGATCCACCTACCTCTGCCTCCTGAGTGCTGGGATTAAAGGTGTGCGCCACCAAGCCTAGCTTCAGGTCTCAGCTTCAATGTCTCCTCCAGAAAGTCCTCCCTGATTCCCCAAAGTTGAGTACAGTGCCTCTTCAGTTCACCCTGCTCCCTATGCCTTCTAGGCTTCTCAAGCCAATCCTGCCCACTCTGGGGACACATCTCTCTACCCCAACTCAAGGTGAGGTCTGTGAGGACAGGCTTTGGGGCTGATAGGTCCCTGGTGTTTAATCAATCCTATTAGAACATCTACTGGAGGGTTAACAAGGTGCAAAGCCTTCCTATGGAAAGTTTGGCTCCTGAAGAAAAGAATAAAGGTGCTTTCCTCCAGAAAGTTAAACAGATGCACCGAGCACCCCCAGCCCCAAATCCAGACCAAGCTAAGGTTGACACTCAACTTTAGGCAACAGGTGGATAACAAAATGAAGAGCTCCTAAGACCCCCTAAGACTCAGGCTGAGACAACAGCTGTTTTCTGAAGGCTGAAGGACTAGCCAGACAAGACCAGGAAGACAGGGGTGGCGTGTACAAAGGGTGAGAACTCAGTGAGCCTCTGGGGGCCTGAGCCTGGGGGTGTCAATGCCTGGCCCAGGGGCCACTCGGCACACTACTGAGTTCATCTTTCCAAAGTCACCACGCTCAGGTGTGCCAGGTGCCCAGGCCTGAGCTGTGAGCACATGAGGCAGAACTACCCATCCCCTGGAGTCACAGATACTCCAGCCTTCAATATCTGTCTATCCACCACAGCATACCAGACATCATAGTTGGAAAGTTATAACTAAAACTATAAATTAGTAAGTTGGGGATATAGCTCAGTGGTAGAGCACTAGCCTAGCATATATGAGGCCTAGGGTTTCATCCATAGCACCACAGACAAAAATAAGTAACTACAGAGTTGGGGGCCCTGCCCAACCCCCAGGACACTACTTACTGTGACACTGCGGATGACGCCTGTCTGCCCCACTACTTGTGTGTCCAGATAGGTATCTCGCACCTTCACCTGGATATCAGTGGTTACCCAGTCACTGGAGTTCTGCTCAATGCCTGAGCCTGGTGTATGTGGGTTATAGCCTCCAGGAGAAGGAGCTCCAGGGGTCATCGGACTGTAGCCAACAGGGCTGGGGCTGGGACTGGCCTGAAGGAAGAGAGGAATGAGTGTCTGGAACAATCACTGGGCCTGGCCATCCCAACTGAGGAGGCCCCCTCTGTCCAGACCTCTGTGACATGGTATACCTGGTAGGCCATGGGTGAAGGGGTGGGGTGGTAGCTGGCCGGGGAATGGGTATTCTGATAGCCTGCTGGGCTTGGCGCCACTTGGTGGTAGCTCTGGGGGCTGGGACTGGGCTGGTAGGACCCCTGTGGAGAGGGGGCAGCGTAGGGGGAGAACTGGTCTGTGTTGTACCTGTAGACAGAAGAAAGGGGTGTTAGTACCAACAGAAAGGGTCAGGAGGTAGGGCGGTGGGCAGCTGTGTGCAGGGCTTTTCAGGCTCAGCCCTGGTGGACTCACATGGCTGGCGTCCCTGGTGTCTGCGGGTTGTACTGTGGATTGACCTGGGGGGATGATGGGTCTGGGTAGCCAGGTGTTTGGGGATTCGGGGTTCCCCCATATGCCTGTGGGGATGGGGTGGGCTCGTCGTCAAAGGCATACTCGTATTCCTCCTCAGCCCTGGTGGGACAGAAGTCTGTTGAGAATGACGGGCGGTAACAGATCGGACAATGCTTGTAGAATAGCACTACACACTGGGTCCTCAGCCCAGACAAGGCTTCTTGACACTAAGGCCATGCCACAGCAGAGTCGATGGTGCAGAGGGACAAGGCTGCCTGCTCAAGACCAAACCTGGCAATGTCTCCAAGCACAGAGTAACTGTATGTTAGGCTGCATGTGACGCGGACAGGACACTGTACTCCCAGCCTGGAGCAGTCACCACAATATTCAAACACAATCACTCACACCCTAGCCAACACAGCCCATCCTAAAAATGGCCCTCACCTGGAAGGTGTGTTTGGGTTGTTGGGGTCCCAGGCCCCACTCTGAGCAGGAGTGCGGCTCCCGTCATGCAGAGGCGTCTGCGAGCCATAATGTGGAGTGCGGCTACCTGGATAAAGTAAAGAAGCATGCTCTTCATTCTATCCTATTTGCTGAGCCCTCTGCTTCATCCCTAGTATTGTGGACATACTTACCATCCTGCAAAGGTGTCTGGGAGCCATACATGGGTGTTCGGGAGCCAGAGCCGTACATGGGTGTCTGAGAGCCATACATGGGTGTCCGTCCATAGGTGGAGGCCATGCCACCTGGACGCTGGGAGTCACTGTGGACATACAACAGTGGGGTGGGTGGGATTCCTAGTATGCCCATGCTGGTCCTCCCTAGGCCCAGCCATCAACCCCACACTGGTCTTTCCTAAACCCAAACGTACACCGTGGTGAGCCGCTGGCGGTCTACAGAGATTGTCTGGCAGGTAGAGTGCAGTTCTACTCGGGCTGTGGATTCCGTGGCATCCTTCACCACACCAATGTAGCCTATAAGGAGTTAGGCAGTCAGGTGGGTAGGACTCTCCATCACAGCCCCTGCCTCCCCGCACCCCATGGCTCACCTTTGTAGGGTCCCTGAGAGATTCGCACAGTCTGGCCTATGAGTTCATTATCTCTTCGTCCTCGACCCCTGCTCATGCCACCACCTGGGCTACCAAAACCACCATGCTGGCCTGTAGGTGGAAGGGTGTTGTGAGGCCACAGGAAATGACGCCTCTCTCTTTACACTGTGCCCACAGCCAGGACACCCTCAAACCTCTCTCTATCAGCTTCAGCTAGGGGCCCCCTCCACCCACTCCCTAACCCTGAGGCCTTCCTTGACCCCACTCTGGGTCACAAGGCTCTCAAGCTGACCACTCAAGGCTCCCCCATTCCGACCTCTGAACTCTGACCCCATCTCACCTTCAGCACTAGGGTGCATGGGGCTGCTGATCCGGGGACTCATAGGAGTGAAGCCACCAACAGTTAAATTGGTCACATCCCGGGGCTGGGAGAGGGATGAAGAGTGAACAGCCAGGCAGGATACAGAGGTGAAAGGCCTCCAGTCCACTCCCCACAATGACTAGCCTAGATTCTGCTTGCAGCAACCACCCATCCTTTTTCCAGGGACAAAGTCCCCATCTCCTAGGTGAGGAAGTGCCACCTCTCTGCCTCTGTAGGCCTCTCCATCAAGAGGCCTGGGTCTCCCCTCACCAAGATAAGCACTTTAACCAAAATGAGTCAGAAATTTAAGTCCCTAGTGACATAAAAACACTAGTCGGGTAAAAATCACCGTATCTGCAGGCACTGGGGTCACCTGTTGGCCCCGATTTCCTTATTTTTGAGACAAGGTCTTACATGGCTCGAGTTGGCCTTGCGCTTGCTATGTAGCTAAGAATGGTCTTAAGCTGAGCTGCCTCTGCCTCACTTCCCAAGTGCTGGCACTACAGCTGTGTGCTACAACAGCTTGCTGCAGACTCCCTTCCCCGAATCTGGCCCTGCACAACTTCCCTCCAGTCCTGTCTCAGAGCCTGGGCAATGGCGGTTCTGGATTCCTTCACCCTGATCTCTGCTGTAGCACACACGTCCTCTCCTCTATCTCAACCACTTCTGGGAAGAGGGGCACACAGGAAAGGAAGCCACGACAGTGAAGCCTACCGCCACCTCACTTTCCCCTGTATCCTGATGAATCAGCTCCAGGAGGGTGGAGACTTTATCTCCTTTGCAGGTATCCCAGGGTGTCTAGTACCCAGCATGCAACCCACAAAAGTGACAAATGACAGGAGGAGAGCAGCTCAAAATCCCAAAGAAACCTTTTTTAGCTTCCCGAGGACTTGGCAGTGAGGCCTGCGCTTAGTCCCCCGCCTGGTCTTGCCTCTCGGGGGCCCGATGTTCTCACCTTTGAGCCCCCAGCCAGCACCAGGTGCCGTGCCTTGCAGACAAACATTCCGCCGTTCTCCACCAGCTTCTTGCAGTGCAGGAAGGCAAAGCTGCGATACAGATGGCGGATCTCGCCCTCTCGGCCCTGGGCAGAATGGGGGTCACATGCTGGGCAGGGAAGACCCCACCGCAACTCTTTTAGACTCAGCAAGAGAGCAGTGCTGACACTTACTGAGTGAGGGCCGTCAATGACCTTGACAATGTCCTTCACATGGATGTTGTTCTGATCTGAGTCCAGGGCCACAGCAAAGCGGTTGTCCTTTTTCTGAGTCACCGCCTGGTGCCTGACAGTCACCACCTTCCCATGCATGTTCAGAACCTTTGGGGGGAAAAGGACACAGAATGAAAGAGGATGAGGTGATGTGAGATGAGCTGTCCCTTCCTCAGGGGAGACAATCCTGAGATCCTGAGCCCTACACGGCATCCTGACTGCAAGACTGTGGAGCAAAGTCAGAGCACCAACCACCAGGCCCTAGGTTAACCACAAACATTCTAGATCATTCCAAAAGATCCTTTGGAGGGTTGTGGTGTAGCTCAGTTCAGAGTCCTGGCTTAGCATGCATGGAGCTCTGTGATTCCTGCACCTGGACATAGTAGCAAACATGCGTGGAGGCAGCCACACAGGAGAAACAAAAGGCACTTTGGGAGGAGACTACATTCCTGACTGAGCATCAGGGGCATGGGAGGAGGAGTCCGCTGATTATCCACCCTGCTAAACTATTCACACACTTCCCTCTGAGAGGAGTACAATCACAATTCCTACCTTACAGTGGCCCCAAGAGGGTAAGTCATGAGGCCAGGGTCACACAGGACAGAAGAAATAGAGCTGACACGGACTCAGGGTGCTAGGTGCTATGCTAATGCAGACATGGGGGGGGGGGGGGGGGGGGGCAGAGCTGTGGTAACTATAGCATGACATCTTGGAAAAAGCACCAAATACTGAAACATCTATTCAGTTCTCAACCAATGAGGTAGATCTCCACCTAACTAGGTGTGAAACTTGAGATAGACAGGAAAAACGACAGGCCACTTGCCAGCATTACACAGACAGGCTTCAGGAGCCTTACCAAGTCTACAAACCAGCACAATCTGTAAGCTTGGTCACCATACTCTACCACCTACAAGGATGAGGGGCTCTCGGGACAGGAGTGAGCGTAAAGACACACCTGGAAGGTCTCTCGCTCTAGCCGCACAATGACACCCACGGTGCGGGGATCCAGCTGCACCAGCTCACCCCACTCATGCTGGCCCCCAACATCTACACCTGAGGCTGTCTCTGAGCAGAGCTGCAGGTCCCGGGGAAGCACCTTCAACTGTGGAGACAGAGGAAGCCGTGAGGCAGGCCCAGGGAATTACCTACTAGGGTCCCCTCTTCCAGGCACTTACCTCATGCATGGTGAGGTCCGAGAAAAGGATAACAAAGTTCTCCTCCACCCGCACAATGAGACCTGTGTCACCCTCGAATCGGCCAGCAATCACTTTTACATGGTCCCCCATCTTGAAGTACTTCCGAAGTTCCTGGGCTGGGAACTCAAGCATGTCCTAGGAGATGTGGCCACAGGGACAATAAGTACGTAAAAGAAACCATCATCATCATCATCGGGGCTGGGGATTTGGCTCAGTGGTAGAGCACTTGCCTAGCAAGCGCAAGGCCCTGGGTTTGATCCTCTGCTCCAAAAACAACCAAAAAAGACATCAGAAACCATCATCACCTGCCCTACTCACCTTTAGCATCACCTCAGTCTTGGCAGAGACTCTGCAGACCCACTGCAGCTCCCTGTCACCCACCCATCACCGGAGGCCACCTGAGACACTTGCATGGCTCCTGTGGAGACACCTGCCCCAGGCAGGGCTTTGAGCTGGACAACCCTCTACCATGGAGAGGGCCAGCCCATGTACCACATGTACATGCCTGAACCCACAGGCAGCTTGTCATCAGATACATGGAACTCTCTTGGACCAATATTTTGATGCCATTCCCTAAACCCAAAACACTGTATGCTGGCACCAACAACTCGTCATACATGTGCACACACATATGCAAACACCTCTGTGACTGAAAGCAGGCACTGACCTCAGGTTACTCCATAGTCAACCCTAAACCCAATGAGACCCAGACATGCCATTCCTCAGAAACAACAAAGACAGACAGACTATGTCATTATGCCATGACAGACTGGAAGTCAGTCCTTCAACAACACATCAGGAAAGAGCCAATGAAGGGGACCTAGTGACTACAAGCCAGTTAGCTTCTAGAGAGGATGAGGCAGGCTTGGATAAGTCAGTAAGTTTCTGACTCAGAGTAAAAACAGAACTAGTGAGATGGCCCAGCTTGGGTAAGAGAGCTTTTTGCCAAGACTGACAGCCAGAGCTCTGTCCCTGCCCTTCTTCCCCATATGTGTGTGTGTGTGTGTGTGTGTGTGTGTGTGTGTGTGTGTGTGTACACAGTGATTAAATACAATATTTTAAGTAAAAAGAGGCTGGGCATGGTGGCAAATGCCTTTAATCTCAGAACTTGGGAAGCAGAAAGCAGATAGATTTCTGTGAATTGAAGGCCAGCCTGGTGTATATAGTAAGCTCCAGTCCAGCCAGAGCTACATAATGAGTCCTTTTCCAAAAACAAGCAAACAAACGAGAGAGAGAGAGAGAGAGAGAGAGAGAGAGAGAGAGAGAGAGACACACACAGAGAGAGAGACAGACAGATAGACACCGACCGAGACCAGGCGGTGGTGGATCTCTGTGAATTTGAGGCCACAGAGTGAGTTCCAGGAAAGGCGCAAAGCTACACAGGGAAACCCTGTCTTGGAAAGAGAGACAGAGACATGCAAAGGGGATCAGCAAGATGATTCAGAGGTAAGGAACCTTAAGCCAAGGGAACAGACTTTGACCTCCATATATGTGCTGTAGTATATGCACACATAAAATAAATGTAAAAAACCAAAAAAACGAAAGAGTGCCAGGCAGTGGTGGTGCTCAACTGTAATCCCAGGCAGAGGCAGGAGGATCTCTGAGTTCAAGGCCAGCCTGGTCTACAGAGTGAGTTCCAGAATAGCTAGGGCTTTACACAGTGAAACCCTGTCTTGAAAAACCAAAAATAAATAAATAAATAATGGGGGAGGGGGCACAAAGAGAATATAACTCAGTGGGAGAAGCCACCAGTGAGGGGCTGGGGGTGAGGCTAAGAGATAGGGCATTTATCTGGCATGTGCAAAACCCTGGGTTCTGAGTGCCACACACAGGCACCAAAAAAGAAAGAGGGAGGGCATCCCGTGGGTGCATTCTTCCTCTCCTCTAAAAAGCTACACACAGAGGTATACATCACTATCAGGTTGTCCTTCCTCATAAGTAGGTCAGCGCAAGCCACAGCATGTACCCACAAAGTCTCCCACAGACAGGCAAAATCAGGCCTGAGAAACCACCGGACACCTACATAATTCCCCAGTCACAGAAAATAGGCCTGAATACTCCCAGCACACCACCAACACAAGGAGACACAAAAAGGTCCAGACGTGTCCAACTTGAGGACAGGACCTGCCTGGACCAGACAAGCCAGCCCTGTGGTGTCACCTTGAGGTCCTCGTGCTTGGGCATGATGGTGATCTTGTTGCCGTCCACGCTGAGAACCTTGCCCTGCAAGTTGATGAGCTCACCCTCGCACACCTCCACATTGTCCCCAGGCTGGAAATTGTGTTCCCGCTCCTTCCCTGAGGGAACAGTGCAGGGCTGACTGGGCAGCCATCTCCAGAGCCACCCTCCTCCACAGCCAGGTGTGAAGCCAAGACCAAATAAATACCTGTGCCTTCAGTCACCACCTCCAGGTCAATGCCCTCAGGCTGATCTTCAAACTTTTCCAGCTCTGACAGGGTAGGCTTCACACCCTCTGTAATCTGAGACCCAGGGTGAAGGGAGGAGTGGGACAGGGGTCAGTGTTACCTTGAGAATCACTGCCCAGGACAAACCACTGGAGACCACGGCTCCAAGGGGAAAAAAACGTTACACCACCCCATGAGCACTGCCCACTGGGCCTTACCACAGCAGACATGGCGAAGCTCTTGAATAGGAAGCCCTTCCGGCTGTAGCGGTTACCCTCGAAAATGAGGAAGTCACCATCGGAGGCAACATCACCCCCTAAGGACCTGAGATTTTGGGGAGGACAGAGATGGTAAGGGGTGTGTGATCCTTTTCCTGAATGGAAAGGGGGCTCAAGACCCTCCCACACACGACTTTGGTGGCTTAAGTGACTTCACACCCCAAAGGCCAGCTACATGAAGGGACTCCCTGCCTTAGTGATCACTGGAGCCGCCTTTAGTACCTGCTGCTGTCCCTATTCTTGCTGGACAGTGAGTGCTGGGCACACAGCAGGCTCTGAGAAACATGGGCGAATCAACATTATTCTTGAAGGGCAGGAGCAAGAGTCCCTGCATGTTCTCAGCTGTGCAGGCGCCCCCAAGCCCTGGGACATCAGAAGCAGGGCCTCATTCTCTAGCAGAGGGAAGGTGGACTCAGGACAGCTGAGAGCAAGGCTGATCATGATCCCAATGCAGGAGGACAGGAGTCAATCCTGTACCTTAACTCCAGCCCAGACTTGTCAGGGTCCTTCACCCTGCATACAGGGTTCAAGCAACTTAGCTTAGGCCACCAGTACAGAAAGATGGTGGCCACTAACTATAGGAAAACGTTTAAGTGGCTGTTCCTTCAGCCATCTTTGCCACATGGTGAGTCTGGCAAGGGGAGCAGTGTGCTCTGATGGGCACTGAGGGAGGCCCCTCTGCCCTCTGCTGAAGCATGGCCTAGTGATGGAGCATGTGGAAAATGTGCCCAAAGCCCTAAGTTCCACCCTAGAACCAAACCAAAAATCTGCCTAAGGGCCTTACACACGGCGGGTTCCAGAAGACTAGAGAAACCCCTGTCCCCTCTCTTTTGCCCATTATCAGGAACCCCAGCCAGTCTTAAACACACACACAAAGTCAGTAACTATAACTCTGGGAGACTGGGGTAGTGCATCACTACTAGCAACATGCAACAGACTGAGATGTGGCTTGGTGACAGAATGCTTACTTAGCATGCATAGAGCCCACCACTCAATCCTCAGGACCAAAGGAAGAAAAGGGAGAAAAGAAAGGGGGGAATCTGCAGCAGAGGACACTGTGGTCCGAAGAAAGAAGGTGCCTAACTGAGGCTGACTGCCCAGCTAGGAGCTCACACACCTGGGGGGCGACCCTAGAGAGGACACCAAAGCACACTGTGCCACACACCAACAGCCTGGTCCCTAGGCATGCTCACCTGATCTTCTCAGCATCAAAGAGCCTCTGTGGAGGCCGCTTGAACTTCTTTTTGGCAAACCAGTCTTTCTGTGGAGAACAAAGGCCACATGTGGGAGAAGTGAGGGAGGAGGGCTGGCTACCAGCAAGGATACAGTGTCCCTAGCAGGCACCACAGCTTCAAATACCAAGCTCATGCGGGCTTTGATGCGGTCATAGTCGATGCGTGGGATCATCTTGAGGGAGATTGTGTTCTGGCTGGGCTCAACGTAGTCCACCTGGAAGAAAACAGCAGGTCAGCAGGGCTCATCTGGACTTCAATGACCCTAGCAACCTGAAGGGAAGGTACTAAAGTGGCCAGAGAAGGGCATGGTAGAGACCTGTTTGCTCACAACTCCCAGAAGCCTCTCTGTCCTGACCAACACTTCTTAGCAGTGGAAATGAACATATACCATCTACCTGTCTTCCACACTTGGATGTCTCAAAGGTCCCACAAACATAAGACCACAGCCTAATAATGGCTGTTTTCTCCAAACTGCCCCCTTTCCCATAACCTCCCACTCTATTCTGCTTAAGCCACAGCCTAGAGTAATTTTCTCTGTTTTTTGAGGTTTGTTTTTGTTTTTGTTTTTTGATTGTTTGTTTTTCAAGACAGGGTTTCTCTGTGTAGTTTTGGTGCCTATCCTGGATCTCGCTCTGTAGACCAGGCCAACCTCAAACTCAGAGATCTGCCTGGCTCTGCCGCCCTGCAATTTTCTTATCTTTTAAAGACAGGGTCCCACATAGCCTGGGATGGCTTCAAACTTGATGGATCATCCGAGGATCGAGGATAACCCTGGACTTTTGACTCTCCTCCTCTACCATCTGAATCCTGGGATTATAGGCGTGAACTACCATGCCTGGTTTTATGCAGGGCTGAAGACTAAAGCCAGAGCCTCCTACATGCTAGGCAAGTACTTCACCAACTGAGCTCCATTCCCAGCCCTTTCTTTCCCATTCCACCTACCCATCCAAATGCAGGGGATCAAACCCACAGCCTCATGCAAGCAAAGCAGGCAACTATCAGTTCAGAAGTCCTGGCAGTCCTTCTTAGTTCCTTCATTCTTATGCACTCACAGATCCCCACAGCTATGAAAGTTAAGATCCCAATCTTCCCAGCTAGGGGAAGTAGTAGAGCATTTGCCTAAAACCTACCAGTGGAGCTTGGGGTATGGCTCAGTTGAAGAACATTTGCCAAAAATGTGTGAGGCCCTAGGTTCACTTGCCATCATATAAGAAAATTTACAAATTGGACTACATTTCATAGAACCTACCCATCTCTCCACAGTGACGCAAAAAACTTACAAGCCTTTAATCTCAGCACTCCAGAGGCAGAGGCAGGCAGATCTCTGTGAGTTTGAGGCCAGCCTGATCTATATGTAAGTTCCAGGCCAGTCAGGACTATATAGTAAGACCCTGTCTAACAAAACAAAAGGAGCTACAATAAACCATGAGGCCTATCACCTCCAAACTCAGCTCTGTATCTCTCACTATCTGCTCTAGACATCTTGATTTTATTTATCCTGTGTGTGTGTGGCGGGGGAGTCTGCCTGTCTACCTGTATCATGTTGTACCTGGTTCCCTCAGAAGCCAGTGAGCATTAGATCCCAGAGGATTGGAGTTACAGAAGGTTGTGAACCACCATGTGGTACTGGGAATCAAACCCAGACCCACTAGAAGCACAAACCAATGAGCCATCTCTCCAGCCTTGTCTCAGGCATCTACCTCATGTGCCTACCTTCTTCCTCACACAGCCCATGTGGCTCATCCCTCACTCCCTTTCCTCAGTCTTTACTCCACTTGCCTTTGAATGTCCTAGCAACAGCCATCCACCTCCTGTGTGCTCAGAGCTAAAGCCTCACCTTGCCGCCCCACCCTGAGGGAAGCTCTGTTCTTGGCTCTTGGAAAGGGAAAAGGAAGAAAAGAGGAAGTGTACAGCAGCCTGGCCCACTCAGCTGTTCCATCGACTCCCACCTGAGCAATGTCGTCTTTGTAGATGCCACGCTTGAGACGAACCCAGGACTTTGGCTTCAAGTTGGCCACCTCCTTCACCACCTTGAGCACATCAGTCATCTCCTTGATAGGCACCATCTGCTGGTTCCAGTAGCCAAGCCGCAGGTTGCCCACACCCTCAATGGCCTGCTTCACATGGGTTTGCTTGTAGGCCTCCACGTAGATGTAGCCCTTCACATGCTCTGGGGCAACCACTGACTTAATCTGCAGGGGCTGGAGACAAAGGTGGGAGAGGGAATGAGGAACACAGCTAGCTAACAGTCACGACTGCTACTCTCGGGCTCCTCCAGAGCTGAGTCTGCGGAAGCATTATCACCAAATGGCAGATACTGGGGTGGTCACAGAACAATGGAAGCTGGCCTCCAATCCCTGTTCCTCCTGCCTCCACCTCCCAAATGCTGAGATTACAGATGTGCATCACTATGTCAGGTTTTAGGGAGTGCTGAAGACCAAGTCCAGAACTTCAGGCACACTAGGCAAGTTCTCTCCCAGCCAAGTCACATCTCCAGGCCTTTGGTTTGTGCGTTTCTCATGGAGTTCAGCTGGCCTTGAACTCCTAACCCTCTTGCTGTTGTCTGACAGGTGCTAGTAACTCAGGTATGTCTACCACCCCTGACTAAAAGGTTGTGTGTGTGTTTAACCCAAGGAAGAGACTGAAGGGGCTGGCCGGTCCTTCTCAGACATCCTGAGGACCCCACCTGTCACACTGGCTGAGCGTGTCTCTGGGGGTGGGGGAAATGTCAGGGCCCTCCTGTTTGGAACTGAGGAAAGCATGAAGTATGGCCAAGGCAGGCAGGTGCCGAGAGCCAGGCCCTCTGTGGGGGTTGTGGGTGGGTCCTCCTGCTGCTGTCCTGCAATCCATGACAGGTGGGGCGTGGGGTACACAGACATTGGGATATTTGTAGTCTTGATCCTGTGACATTAGAGAGGCTGCTGCCTTAGGAGGGCCAGCCCCCTCCTCCTCGCGGCTACATTCTTGTAGCTCAGACTGTATTTCAATACAAAAAAAAAAATCTTCTATATACCCAGGTGTGGCGGCCTTTAATCCCAGTGCTGGGGGGGGGGGGGGGGCGGCTCCCAGAGGCAAGCAAATTTCTGAGCTCGAGGCCAGCCTGGTCTACAGAGTGAGTTCCAGGACAGCCAGGGACACACAGAGAAACCCTGTCTTGAAAAACAACAAAATAAGTACAGGGCTGGAGAGATGGCTCTGAGGTTAAGAGAGCTGGCTGCCCTTCCAGAGGTCCAGCACCCACATGGTGGCTCACAACCATCGTAATGAGATCTGGTGCCCTCTTCTGGCCTGCAGGCAAACATACAGAGCACTCATACCTAAAAAAATACGTAAATAAATAAAAATTTTGGCCATGTGGTAGTGGTTTTGGTGGTGGTGCATGCCTTGTAGTCCCAGCACTTGGGAGACAGAGGCAGGTGGATCTCCATGTGTTCGAGGCCAGCCTGGTCTACAGAGTGAGTTCTAGGACAGCCAGGACTACACAGGGAAACCCTGTCTCGAAAAAACCAAACCAGGCTGGAGAGATGGCTCAGAGGTTAAGAGTACTGGCTGCTCGGGTGGGAAAAGGGAGTTCAGAGAAATCTGTGGCTGATATGTAAAATTAAATTAATTATAAAATAAAAATATTTAATAAAAAAAAAAAAAGTACTGGCTGCTCTTCCAGAGGTCCCGAGTTCAATTCCCAGCATCCACATGGTGGCTCACCACCATCTGTAACTGTAGTCTCAAGAGATCCAATGCCCTCTTTCTGGTGTGCAGATGTACATGCAGACAAAGCAGCTATATATATAAAATATATGAATAAATAAATCTTGGGGAAAAAAAACCAAACTAAAAACAAAACAGAAAGTACGATTATTTATGTGTAAATTTTTCTGTACACGTGTCTAAGGAGGTCTGAGAAGTGTCAGAATTCCTGGAGCTGAGTTACAGGCAGCTGTATAATTGTGAGTGCCTGATGTGGGGACTATCAAACTCCAGTCCTCTGAACAAACAATATGCATCACTAACCACTGAGCCAGCTCTCTAGCCCTGGCAAAAAAAAGTTTCAATTTACACATAGACACACACGGAGAGACAGACAGACACGCACAGAGGAGATGGTTCACTCAGTAAGAGCATTTGCTTCACAAGCATGAGGGCCTGAATTTGGATCCCTAGCATACATGTAAAAAACCAGCCGGGCGGTGGTGGCATGCCTGTAATCCCAGCTCTCAGGAGGCAGAGGCAGGTGGATCTCTGTGAGTTCGAGACCAGCCTGGTCTATAGAACTAGTCCAGAACAGGCTCCAAAGCTACAGAGAAACCCTGTCTCAAATCACCAATAAATAAATAAATAAATAAATAATAAAAAATAAAAAATAAAAAACAAACAAACAAACAAAAAACAGGTAGTGGGGAGATATGGAATGAGACGGAAAGATCTCTGGGGCTTGCCAGCCAACCTAGCAAAAAAAAAAAAAAAAAAAAAAAATCAAAGAATAAAGCAGTGACCAATATGAAAGTATGGGATAGTCTCTCTGGCTTCTCCATGAATGCACAGGTGGGCATAACTACAAACATCACACAATACTGCACATGCATATACATACACTCCAAAACAAAACAAGGGCTGGAGAGATGGCTGAGCCACTAAAAGCTAATGTTCACAACCGAAAGGGCAAGAGTTCAGTTCCTATTACCCACAGCTGTTTCTCCAGCTAAAAACAAACACCACCAACAAAAACAAAGTCCCAGGAAGGCAGAGCACCCCTAAATCCAGGCAGTGGTCTTATTCTCTTGTTCTAGTTCATCTGTTCACTCACTGCACAGCTCTGCTTGCCCAAGGGCACCCAGTGCCTAGAAGTGTCTCTGCACCTGGGGTCAACCACAATCTACCCTCTCCCTGACTTACCGTGTCTGTGAACTGGTAAGCGATGAATTTGCGCATCAAGGAAATCGCTGTGGCTCGTTCCTCCCCAATCTGGAAAGAGAGGTGGATTTGGAGACCCGAAGAGCAAGAGAGCAGGACACAAGAAAACTGACAGGAAAAAGGAGAGGCGGGGGCAGGTGGAGGGCAGGAAGGTGAAGTAGGAGAGATGGACCGCAAGAAAAAGACACGAGGGAGATGAGAGCAGAAGAGGGGGAAGGGGGCAAAAAGTGGGACAGAGAGAGACAGGAAAAGAAGCATAGACAGGCAGCTACAGGACCAGGAGACTAGCTGTGCAAGAAGATCCAGAGAAGATGTATGAGCCTCCATAAAGCAGCCCAAGGCCAGAACACGCACCTTACACTTGACAGTCCACAGGTTGGGGTCCCTATATAGCACAGGATAAGGAAGACAAGGTTACCAAAACTGTCTCCTCTCCTCAGCAAGACATGATCCACACCATCTGCCCCTCCAGCCCAGGGCCCAGCTTTTAACGACTGCACACAGAGTTCTCGCTTCCCCCACCCTTCTGTATGTCTACAGCCCATATGGGGTTCCCACCTTTGGTCTTCTACCCTTCTCCCACTCTCTTACTTGACTCCCGGGAGCAGCTGCTGCTGGGTGATGTCATCTGAGAGCTCATCAGACCCTCCATACACCCTAGAGAGAGAACAGCAGTGGGAAGGAGGGAGGCCCCACCAGACCACACTTGCTTTTCACCTAGGACCACCTGCGCCCACCAGGCACTTACGTCTCTCCCACAGATGATTTAGCGTATTTCTTCATATAATACTCGCCCAGTTCTTCTTCTCTCTGGTCCCTGGGATACGAGGGGAAAGCAGTTATGAAGGAAAGTGGAGGACTAGAGGGCAGGCTGACCTGCCCCACATCTGTCCCAGGAAGCTGAGTCCCAACCAGGTCTCCTCATTTGCTTACCTCCAGAGATTCTGCAGACGGCGAGCCCCAGAGCGGTCTTCATCCAGGACAACATTATCAATATTGGAGGCTGGAAACAAGAGGCATGGGGAGAGTCAGGCTGGAAATGGGCTTGGGGAGCTCAGGGGCCAGACCTGGCCCTGGGGCAGGAAGACACCTGGCTGAGGATGCCCCCCCCCCCCCCCCGCCATCCTCTGTCCAGTTCTTGGGGGGCATCCATCAGTTCTTCATCTCACAGTCGCCACCTAAGCCTACCCTGAGCTCCCCTACCTCACACCCCTGCCTGCACTACATCTAGGCCTACGGACACAGAAATGCATAGTCTTCCTAGGTCAGACGCCCAAGACTGCCTATCCCTGCACCCCATATAAGTCACAGCCCCAGGGCCACACAGGATATGGGAGGAGAGCCACAGACCACACCTGCCCAGTTCTTACCTTCAATCTCTTCTACTTGGAGGAAGAGGAGAAGGTGGTGGTGGTGGTGGAGGTGGTGGTGGTGGTAGTGGTGGTGGTGGTGGTGGTGGTGGTGGTGTGCAGGGTAGACAAAGTATGAGCCAAATTATAGCAGCGAAATCAACCAATGGGGTGGGGCGGAGGGAGGGACACAGGAAGGTCAAAAACCAAAAGTAAAGGCCAGGCACCAGGTGGGTGGGGAGAAGCCGAAATGTATGAGGTGCACAGAACGGAAAATAACAGGGAAAGGGGCACTGGCCCAGCAAGTGGGGGGTATTGTGGGGCCGAGCCCACCCACCCTACACCCCACAATGGGATACCCAGAATACTCTCCCCACAACGCCACCCACACAACAGTCCCCGCCCCCACTCATGGGCCTAAAAGGAAAAGGGTTGGGGGAGCCGTCTCTCTGGCAGAAGAAGGACAGAAAGAAGCAAGGTGAAGAGTGAGGGTTGGGGTGGTTGCAGGTATGGGGTGTGGGGAAGGGCTTAGAAGACTCCCTCCCAGGCACAACCCACACCCAACATGACCTTGCAGACAGGCCCCACACACACCTTTCTCCAGGATGTCTTCAGCTCCATCTTCCCACTGGTCCTCATCTTCATACTCATCATCTACATCTGAAATGGGAAAGCCAGGCAGTCAGCAGGGGTGAAAGGTGACCTCAGGACAACAGCTCCAAAAGAGCGAAACATGCCCAGAAACCCAGACCTGGACAAAGGCTCGGAAAGGTAGGACATTCTTTACCAAGGCCGTACCACAAACGGAGGTGTCACACGGACCCCCCCTACCCCAACGCGACATACCCCTTCTAAAAAGTTGCAGCCAGAACCAGCACGGCAGCACACACCTGTGACCCCGAGCATTCTCAGTCAGGGTCCACGGCACGGGCCGTTCTTCCCAACTACACGAGAAGTTCAGCGGAACTGCAAGTTCAAGGCCGACTGAGGCTACACCGTCAGTTCAAGGCGTTCAGAATAAAAAGTAAAAAAGAGGGCTGCAAGTATGGCTCAGTGGGTACAGCACTTGCCTAGGGTCAGTCCACCAGTGAGGCTCTGGGGATATGGCTCAGAGAGGGCAATTCTTTGAAAAGTCAACCCCACCACCTCATACGCACGTACACATACACAAAACTGGAGGCTTCCTTCCAGGCCCTATGACATACCAGCCTCATCCAAAATGAATCCCCCATGGCGTGGTTTCTTCGGGGGCCGGTCATCATCTTCTTCCTCTTCCTCCTCATCATATTCTTCCTCCTCCTCCTCCTCCTCCTCCTCAGGCTCCTCTTCCTTTTCACTGCCTGCTGCACTCCGTCGTTCATCCTCTGCCTGTAGGGGTCAAGCAGAGTTGGGGCACCAGAGTTCTACTATCCCCAAGTCCAGAAACCCTGATGTCACACACACACATCCAAACTGCCCTCACAGTCCCAATCTTACCAGGCCTCTGGTTACTGTTCTAACTCAAGTGACAGTACAGCCATGACCCAGGCACCCAACCAACCCCTGGGAACCAATCCCTTCACTAGATTCCTCGCACTGAGGGCCATTAAATGCCAGTTCCTTGTGACTTGGTCCTCAGCCCTCATCTCTGTTTCCTCAAGTCTGCTCCTGACTCCTGGATCTGCTTAACACCCACCAATGGATGTCTCCGGGGCTTCCCTTGCACTCCTTCAACATGTTATTTCTCCTGAGGCTCCAATCACATGTGTGTGTGTGTGTGTGTGTGTGTGTGTGTGTGTGTGTGTGTGAGAGAGAGAGAGAGAGAGAGAGAGAGAGAAAGAGAGAGAGTCATTTAGTAATGCAGACTGCCTTGGAACTCACTGTGTAGCCTAGGCTGGTCTTGAACTTGTGGCTGTCCTTCTGTCTCTGTTTCCCAAGTAGTGGATTATAGGGGTAAACCCCCACAGCTGGCTCCCACTCATCTCTTCAAAGCAGCTTTAAATGGACCTAAAGCTCTGTCTAGGACCATCATTCCCTCTCATCACACACCTCTCTCACTAGGCCATTTACCTTTCATTACATCAGCTCCTCCATCTGCTGCCAATGCCCCCATATGCCTCTACTTCTCCACTGTTCCCAGAAACAGAGCCCACCGCCCACATGCAGCAGCCTCTGGGTTGCCTCCCTAGATATCCTCTGAGTACGCCAGGCCAACAGTCTCTGTGTCCCAATGGGTCCACAATGCTGCTCCCATAGCTATAGTTCCATAGTCCAGCTCCCCTGAAGACACCAGATCCTCACCCTTTCTGCCTGTGAATGCCACTGCTCTGATCCCTCCCTATCAATACATCCCAAATCTAGGCCACCATGCTGCCCTCCAGTACTGGATCCTTGGCTTGACCTCCTCAGGAGACCCCCAGGTTTCTAATCCCTATTCTGTAGATGGATTTTTCTTTGGGCCACCAGCTACCAAATAACCACATGGAGACTTATTAATTATGAAAGCTCGGCCTTAGGTTAGGGTTGTCCCACTAGCTCTTATAACTAAAACGAACCCATTTATATTAACCTTTCTTTCTCATTCTTTCCCTCTCCCCTTGGTTTTTCTAGACAGTTTCTCTGTGTAGCCCTGGCTGTCCTGGAACTCACTCTGTAGCCCAGGCTGGCCTCGAACTCACAGAGATCCGCCTGCCTCTGCCTCTTGAGTGCTGGGATTAAAGGCGTGCACCACCAAAGCCTGGCTTCTTTTTTATTCTATATGTCCAACTCATTCTGAGTCTCTCTCTTTTTTTTTTTTTTTTTTAGATTTTTTTTTTTAATTGATTGTATACAGTGTTCTGTCTGCACATATCCCTGCAGGCCAGAAGAGGGCATCAGATCTCATTACGATGCTGGGAATTGAACTCAGGACCTCTGGAAGAGCAGTCAGTGCTCTTAACCGCTGAGCCATCTCTCCAGCCCCTCGTTCTGAGTCTCTCTTGCATCTAGATTCAACTCTTCTTCCTTTCTCTCCCTGGGAATCCCACCTATACCTCCTGCCTAGCTATTGGCCATTCAGCTTTTTATTATACCAATCAGCAAATACATCTTCACAGTGTACAAATATCCCACAACACAACACTGTTCTGTACCAGTCACAAACAGATCCACACAAATTCTGCTACTCAAGCATCAACCTTTAACTCACTACCTCAAGGCTTCCTCCATTTCCACATTGTTACAACCTATTTATCCAATATTTTTTTTATATTTGTTTTTTGTTTGTTTGTTTTGTTCAGAGCTGAGGACAGAACCCAGGGCCTTGCACTTGCTAGGCAAGTGCTCTACCAATGAGCTAAATCCCCAACCTCTTATATTTCTGTTTTTAATTTAAATCTGCTTACTAGTGTGTGTGTGTGTGTGTGTGTGTGTGTGTGTGTTCACGCCTATGTGAGTAAATGCCAGATATATGCAGGTGCCCTCAGAGGGTGTAAGAACCACTGAAGCCAGAGTTACAGGCAGCTGTGAGTCACCTGACCTGGATGCTGAGAACCAAACCCAGGTCCTCTGGGTGAACAAGTGCTCTTAACCACTGAGCCATCTCTCCAGTCTTTTCTTAAAATTCACTTAATTATTTCTAAATAGCTTAAGAGACAACAAGTAAATTAAAATATATACATGCATACACACACATACACACACACACACACACACACACACACACACACCAACTCTGGGCATGGTGGTACATGCATTTAATCCTTTCTCTAAGGGGGCAGAGGCAAGTGGATCTCTGTGAGTTCAAAGCCAGCCTGGTCTACACAGTAAATTCCAGGCCAGCAAAGACTACATAGTGAGACTCTGCAAGATACTTCTGCAGTCTATGGGTTGAGCCTTCCCCTGCAACACCCAGGCTCCACAATCTCAAAGAAAGATGGTCATAACACCAAAGCACCAGTAGGACACTCCAGGTTCCAATCCAATGCAGAGCTGCAAAATTGCAAGGGAAATAACACATGCCCTACAGCATCAATACAGCCTAGATCATATCAGTCTACCCAAAAGCACCTCTAGTCTCTAGTCACCTGGTCCTGAACCATCCTAAGTGTTGGGAAAGCAGCAACTGACCCTGACCCTGAAGCTGCCAGAGGACGGACAGGAGGGCCCAGAAATGCTGTCCTTTGGATAGGATGTGACTACCACATTCATGAACATGATCACAGCAGTGTGGAAACCAGTCAATTATTCTAGCATGAATCGGGGAAGCTGAGGAGCTGGCTGGGGGATGTTTCTTTTTTTTTTCTTTCTTTCTTTCTTTTTTTTTTTTTTTTTGGCTAGGACAAGGATGTGGGTTTTTTTTAAAGATTTATTTATTTATTATTATGTATACAATGTTCTGCCTGCATGTGTGCCTGCAGGCCAGTAGAGGGCGGCATACCTCATTAGAGATGGTTGTGAGCCACCATGTGGTTGCTGGGAATTGAACTCAGGACCTCTGGAAGAGCAATATTTATTTATGCTCATGAAGGCAGCACTAACTGGATTCAGTGGATTTTAAAAAAAGAACAAACACAGAGTTAGGAGAACAATGGAGGGACAGGGGGTTGGGAGTGGATATAATCAAGATCTATTATGGCCAGGTGTGGCAGAGCATGCCTTAAAGCCTAACACTGGGGAAGCAGAGGAGCAGCTGAGTTCTAGGCCAGTCAAGGCTACAAAATGCAACACTGTTTCAAGAAAAGGGGTAAAAAAGATACAATGTATATACATGTAAAACTGACAAAAAATAAACATTGTTAAATAGAAAAGTAACTAATACGTATCATATCTGAATCAATATGTACATTTGACCTTGCTCGGGACTGAAGCCATGGCTCAGCAGTTACAGACATATGCTGCTTTTCCAAAGTTCCAAGGTTCAATTCCCAACACACTTTTTGGGCAGCTCACAACTGCCTGTAACTCTGCTGCTAGGGGATCAGAGCCCTCTTCTGTTCTTGAGGGCTCACTCCCAACACACAGCAGCAGAGATTCACAAAAACACACATACACACTAAGAAAAAAATTTTTATGTAAGGGGGATGTGGTGGCACTTTAATCCCAGCGCTAGGGAGTCAGAGAGGCAGGCAGAGGCAAGTGAACCTCTGAGTTCAAGGCCAGCCTGGTCTACAGAATGGGTTGGGGGGGGGGCGCCCAGAGGGGGAATCTTAAAAAAAAAAAAAAAGAAAGAAAAAAAATCAACATTGCTCCATTCCATTTTAATTGCACGTTGAATTATAAATTTTATAATTTTATTTAGTTGTTATTATTATTTTGCCCACTAATAAATGTGACCAAAGGCTTAAAAAGCATACATATTTGCCTGAGTCTGATAATTCCTTCCCCTGCCATGACTCGTGGCAGGATTGGAAGGAAGTACACACCCTGCCCACTGGCAAGCTTTCTTTCCAGGGCCTTCCTCTCAAACAATACCTCTAGGTTTCTTCTGTTCTGCACCACTTTGTACAATGTGGGTATTTGGGAGGTTTCTGTTTGGATCTGGGGTTGCCTGGCTGGAGCCCAGGGCTGTGGCAATGCTAAGCACGTGCTCTATCACTGACAGCAACCCCAGCCTCTGAAACACACTCTGCCCTCTCAGCAATGACATCCACCACACCAGTCCTCTTCACAAAGAGCTGTTCTAGAGAGTGGTCCTTGGTAGATGGTTCAAACCCAAGGAGTATATATAGCCAGCACAAACCTGGACTAGGCAAGTAACCAGAGAGAGAGAGAGAGAGAGAGAGGAAGTGGGAGGTGATGAGAAGGTGGAGGGTGGATTGGAAGGAGCAAGGAATGGAGGGGTAAATATCAAAATACACTGCATAAAATTCCCCAAGAATTAATAAAGTACTGTATTCTAAAAAACTTACTCTAGCCAGGCATAGTGGCACATGCCTTTTATTCCAGTACTTGAGAGGCAGAGGCAGGCCCATCTCTGAGTCTGAGGCCACCATTCTATGCCAGGGCTGGGATACTGCCAACACTGCAAGAAAAAGGTTACTCTTGGGCTGGGGATGTGGCTCAGCAGTGGAGCCCTTGTCTAGGATTCACAGGCCTGGGTTAGGTTACCAGCACCAAAGAAGAAAAAACAAACAAAACCATTCTTGTTGCAGCCAGCCTGCTCCCTTTTCCCCTACGTGAAGCAGGCTCCTCCACCACAGCTCTGAGCAGAGCCGCTAAAGGCTCAGGCGGCATTGGGTCCCCAGCACTGCCCAACCCAGAGCAAGCAACAGATGGCTTAAGAATATCTGCTTAAGGGATGTGGCTTGGCTTTCTCTGCTGTTTCCTCCCTCCCAGACCTCCACCATCACCGGTGGCATGCATGTTCCCAAGAAGGGCTTGTCCCTGTTGGTGCTGTCCTATGCCAGTAATCCAATGCCTTCTTGGATCTATCAGCACATGGGTAGTGCACAAAAATACAGGCAGGCAAAAATACTCATACATAAAAAATAAAAATAGGGCTGGAGAGATGCTCAGAGGTTAAGAGCACCGACTGCTCTTCCAGAGGTCCTGAGTTCAATTCCCAGCAGCCACATGGTGGCTCACAACCATCTGTAATGAGATCTGGTGCCCTCTTCTAGGCTTCAGTCATACATGTTATATACATAATAAATAAATAAAATTTAAAAAACAATAAAAAATAAAAATAAGTAAATCTAAAAAAATAAAAAATAAAATCACCGACCCAGGTGTGGTGGTGGCCACCTATATAGTCTCAGCACTCAGGAGGGTCTCTCTGAATTCATAGCCAGTTGGCCTGGCCTACATAGCCAGTTCCAGGCCAGGCAGAGATACAGGTAAGATCCTGTCTTAAAAATAAAAACACGGAGCCGGGGTGGTGGTGGCGCACGCCTGTAATCCCAGCATTCGGAAGGTAGAGGAAGGTGGATCTCTGTGAGTTCGAGGCCAGCCTGGTCTACAGAGCTAGTCCAGGACAGCCTCCAAAGCTACAGAGAAACCCTGTCTCAAAAAACCAAATAAATAAATAAATAAATAAATAAATAAATAAATAAATAAAGTAACACGGAGAAGAAAAAAATGGATTTCCTTAATATTAATACTGACTAGGTGACAATATCTCACACTGCAATTTTTCTTTACACATATATTCTGTGTGTGTGGGCTCATGTGTGGGGCAACCTTCAGGAGTCAGTTCTGTTTCACCATGTGGATTCTAGGACTCAAGCACAGGTCCTTGGACTTGGCAGCAAGAGCCCTTATCCACTGAGCCATGTCACTAGTCCAAGGTCCCACAGTTCATTTGTTTGGGTTTTTGTTTTGTTTTGTTTTGTTTTTCTTTTCCTTCCTCCCCTTTTTTTTTTTGTTTTTTGTTTTTTTGTTTTTTGAGACAGGGTTTCTCTGTGTAGCTTTGTGCCTTTCCTGGTAGCCCAGGCTGGCCTCGAACTCACAGAGATCCGCCTGGCTCTGCCTCCCGAGTGCTGGGATTACAGGCGTGCGCCACCACCGCCCGGTTGTTTTGTTTTTCAAGACAGGGTTTCTCTGTGTAACAGCTCTGGCTATCATGGAACTCGTTTTGTAGACCAGGCTGGCCTCAAACTCACAGAGATTTTCAGATTCTGCCCGAGAGTGCTGGGATTAAAGGCATGTGCCATCACGGCCTGGCTTACATCTCACATTTTAAAAAGCCAAGCTTTCTAGGCCAATTTCAAGCCATCTTGCCACTGTGTCCCTGGCTGGGTTCCAGAGAAGGCAAGGGCTCCTACATACAGCTGGATTCCCTGGGGACTGGACTACAGTCTTTGATTTGTGTTATGGGTTTGTTTGTTTGTAAACAATCTGAGATTGTAAGCAATGCGTACAGTGAAAGACCCAGAGAAGACCCCAAAGAACTCAGGAGCCTGGTGGGCAGCACTGCGCTGCTATAGTTCTTCTACCATACTCTCACACTGCCGTCAACACCCCTGCAGGACTGTGTATCTATAAAACAATCTCTGCTGCCAGGCGGTGGTGGCGCACGCCTTTAATCCCAGCACTCAGGAGGCAGAGGCAGATGGACCTCTGTGAGTTCGAGGCCAGCCTGGTGTACAAAGTGAGATCAAGGAAAAGCGCAAAGCTACAGAGAAACCCTGTCTTGAAAAACAAAACAAAACAAAACAAAACCAAAAAACAAAAAAAAAAAAAAAAAAAAAAAATCTCTGCCTACCGACTTAGCTCAGGAAGGGAGGTTGTGAGCCCCAATGCCACACTCGGAGTCCCTGCTGAATGAATGAAGAGGATGAGATTGGGAAGCCAGCTGATTTCCTTCACAGCAAGCAGCATACTGTTTGCCTGACAACCTAACTATCTACAGAACACAGGACAACATCTGGCCCCAGTCTTCAACAACTGGGGCAGGCCTCAAACCTCCTTGGTGTCAACAGCTAGTCAGCAGGGACTCATGAGTCTGAGGAGGTGCCCAGTGAAAAAACCTCTGCAAGGAAGGAACCCTGGTCTCATTACCACCAGGCTACCAAGTGCCAACAGTGACCTGAAGCCATGAGTCACTGATGACTTGGAACAAAAGCTAGTCCTGTCACACACCCCACACGCACCTGACCTACATTACCATGGTACCCTGATGCTTGCCTGGGAGGAGAGGACCAGCCCCAAAAGCACACAGACTGACAACTAAATACCTAGAGGATAAGCAGACCATGTAAGTAAGTGGGTGCATCAACGGAAACCTATAATCCTAAGTCTGATGCCCTCCAGGACACAGATCCACGACATCTTCCCTTTTGTAAGCTCTCCCATGAGGTAAGCACAATGCTAAATGGCAACTGATATATGCCAGGACTGGAGAAAACCCAAGTGTGCACAGAGCAGGTGGGATGGAAGTACTGCTTAGTAGGAGAGCACTTGCTGGCATGTCTGAGGCCAGGACCCCCAGTCCTCTAACAGGAGGAGATGGCCGCTTCTGAGCAAAGATGCTATACAGACCGCTTCTATGCCATCAGTTCGTTCTACTTCCCACTAAAGGGGACGGTGACCTGCAGCTTCAGGTTACTGTCTGGCGGCTGAGGCCTGATGATGACACCAGGTAGTGACACCAAGGTCCCCAGTGAGGTTCCTTCCTCATAGGTTTTATGTAGACGGTGAAATGTTTGAAACCACTGACAACTCACTTAAGAAATTAATTTAGGGCCCAGCCCAAGAACTCCCTACACACACGCACGCAATTCTAAATTTACGGGAATCGAAACACAGTGGTAGAACTCCTACTTAGTGTGTACCAAGCCCTGCATTCTATCCCCAGCAACATCATGACTTGAATTCACACATTTCCTATGTGCCTTGCACAGAAATTTAATACAATATTTTTAGTGATCCAGTGTTTTTGACTTTGACCTGTTACATTAAGTCGGGTGTGGAAATTTCCATTTGTGGCATCAATATAGGGGCTCAAAAAGTTTCAGATTTTAGAACATTTCAGATCTTTGATTTTTCAGATTAGGGATGCTGAACCTGTGTATCTTCTATTTATTGGCTACATTTATTCACATTAGCAAATACGTGTTCGCTTATGGTTGTTTATTTTCATTTTAAAATCTGTTAGCAGGAGCCCCAGGACAAAGAATTGTGCCTGGCACACAAACACACTTCTGGGAGACCTGGGCATACCTAAAAACAAAAACACAAAAAATATACCAACAGCTGAAGCTGTAACTCGACGACAGTGTATCGATCTAGCACGACTAAAGCCCTGGATTCAATCCTAGCACCGCACACAGAAATAATGAGCAAAATGAAGCAAATCGGACACATGGATGTGAAAGCCAATGGCGTCCGAACACACCAGCTGAGCCTCAGTGGGCCTGGCGCACCCCCACCTTCCACACCCTGCCCCTCTGCTGCACTGACTTGCCCTCTCCGGACAACCTGGGAAACCCAGCCGTCCCGAGTCCCCGTCCCCAGGCGCAACGTCCCCCGAATGCCGTCGCTGACCTCGGCCTCCTCCGCCTCGCTGCTGCGCTCGCTGTCCTCCTCCTCGGAGAAGTTGCTGTCCTCGCTGTCCGACATCTTCCGCGACTGCAGAGGGAACCGGCGGCCTCAGCGCACCCCAGAACCCGGAGCGCCACCCCGAGCCTCAGTTTCCCTGCAAGTTCCCCTGGAGATGAAACTCCCTGGGCGCACTTCCTGCAGCCTCGCTCCGGCAACCGACCCCGGGTCCGCCTATGCCAGCTAGCCCGACCGTCCGCCTGCGGGCCTGCCACCTCCGCAGACCCTCTCACCGACTCCGTCTCACCTGCAGCTTCCGCGCCAGCTGCGGACCGCACAACGCCTAGCTGGCCTGACGTGCTCTCGCGCGAGAACTGGCGCGTTAGCCTCGCCTAACGCGAGATTTCCCGGGGCCTGCCCTGAGGACGGCGTGAGGGGGCCGCCATCTTGGAAGTGGCCGAAGTAGCTTCAGCGGCTTGTAGAGCCGCGATCTTGTTTATGTTTTTTGGTTTTTGGTTTTTTGGTTTTTCGAGACAGTTTCCCTGTGTAGCTTTGCCCCTTTCCTGGATCTCACTCTGTAGCCCAGGCTGGCCTCGAACTCACAGAGATCCGCCTGCCTCTGCCTCCCGATTAAAGGCGTGCGCCACCACCGCCTGGCCGCAGCAAGTTTTATCAATGACTTTTTTTTTTCTTTTGAGACAGGGCGGCGGGCTGGAGAGATGGCTCAGCGGTTAAAAGCACCGGCTGCTCTTCCAGAGGTCCTGAGTTCAATTCCCAGCAACCACATGGTGGCTCACAGCCATCTGTGATAGGATCCGATGATGCCCTCTTCTGGCCTGCAGGGACACATGCAGAGCACTCATACAGAAAATAAATAGTTTTGGTTTTTTTTTAAAGTCTGGCTTTTTCTGTTTCATGAAGCCAGGGTCTCACTATGTGGTTCTGGCTGGCCTTGAACACATTATATAGACCAGGCTATCTTTGAACTTGACTGAATCGCACAGCCTCTGCCTCCCAAGTGCTGGGATTACAAGTATAATTTTTTTTTGTTTTGGAGCTCAAGGATGAGTTTACTAGATTTTAAATTTTTTGTTTATTTTTATGTATATGGATGTTTGCCCACAGGTATGTGTGTGCACAATGTGTGTTCCTCATGCCCTTGGAGGCCAGAATAGGGCGTTGGATGCCCTGGGAGTGGAGTTACAGATGGTTGTGAACTGAAGCACCATGAAGGTGCTGGGACTCAAACTTTGAGGGTCCTCTGGAAGAGCACTGAGGACTCTTAAGTGCTGAGCCGTCTCTCCAGCCCCGGTTTTGAGAGAAAAACAACAGGGCTGACAGGCTGTAAGACTTAGCAGTTGCTAACAGGAGCAGGGAGATGTAGAGCAAGGGACTTATGCCCAAGAAAGCTGGCATGTTCAGTAACGGCGCAACGTTGGCAAGCAGCGGTGTGGTGGAAGGGGCGGGCTTCAGAAAGCACCAGAAAGCCCGAGTGTCAGTGAAAGCGCGAGCAGGCTTTTGGCCAGTATCTGGAAGAAAAAAGAAGTGGGGGTGGGAGAGAGGAAGAAGGAAATAGAAAAGTGTTTGAGTTACAGCTTAAGAAAGCAGGCGAGGACTGGAGAGGTGGCTCGTGGGTTTAGAGCATTGGCTGCTCTTACAGAAGACTGGTTTGATTCTCAGCACCCACCTGGCAGCTCACAATTGTTCGTGTATTTATTCTAGAGAATTCATCTCCTTCATCTGGGCCCTGCATACATGGGATACATAGACATCCATGCAGGCAACATATAAAATACTGAAAAAACAAAAACTGGGCAGGCTTAATAGTGCTGCATGAGGGGATTTCTGTAGGCAGCTTTTTTATTCATTTGCTTTTTTAACCAGAGTAGGGATAGAACCTAGAACCTTACATGTGGATGAGTCAAGTGCAACTACCATAAGCTATAGCCCCAGTTTTCAAAGGCATGTCATTCTATTCTAAAAATAAAGATTAAAAAATATGTTACACTGGAAAGGCGCAAAGCTGCACAGAGAAACCCTGTCTTAAAAAACAAAAAAAGAATGTTACATATATGTGGCAAGTTGGGCAATACCAACAGAGGTTTTTAAAAATAATGGGGGGCTAGAGAGATGATTTAGTGGTTAAGAGCACTGACTGCTCTTCCAGAAGGCTCAGATTCAATTCCCAGCACCCACCCAGCCTCTAACAACTGTCTGTAACGCTAAGATCTGACACCCTCACACAGACATGCATGCAGGCCAACACCAATGCACATAACATACAAGATAAGTAAATTATAAAATAATGGAAGACTGTGGCTGGGTGGCATACACCTTCAAGCCCAGGATTTTGGAGCGCTCTGGGGTGTGGGGAGATAAAAAGTGTTAGGTCAGGGCTTAGAGAAATGGCTCAGTGGTTAAGAGTGCATCAAAAAGCCGGGCGGTGGCGGCGGCAGCGGCGGCGGCGCACGCCTGTAACCCCAGCACTTGGGAGGCAGAGCCAGGCGGATCTCTGTGAGTTCGAGGCCAGCCTGGGCTACAGAGTGACTTCCAGGACAGGCGCAAAGCTACACAGAGAACCCCTGTCTTGAAAAACAAAACAAAACCAAAAAAAAAAAAAAAGAGTGCATCAAAAAAGCAAAATAAATAAAATAAATCTTAAAACACAAACACAAAAAAAGACACGATTTCTTTGACATTTTTGGGGGTTTTTTATTTGTTTGTTTGTTTTTTGAGACAGGGTTTCTCTGTGTAGCCCTGACTGGTCTCAAACTCAGAGCTTCACCTGCCTCTGCCACCCGAGTGCTGGGATTAAAGGTGTGCACACCACTGCCAGGCCTCAGACAATTCTAAAACTGGATGTTGTAAAAGCTGCAGATGGCGACCTTGGCTGGTTGGAGCCAAGGGCACCATGAAGTCACACTATGCAACAGCGCTCACGTGGGAGGTTCATTGGGGGCTGATGCAGAGGCAGGAGCTTTACCCAAACGGGGTGAAGTTCCCGTATAGTTTGATAAGGGTGTTTTTTAAGCATTGGTTAGTTTGCTCTATCTTCCCTGAGGACTGGGGATGGTGTGGGATATGGAAAGGCTGTCCACCCCGGCAAAGGGAGAACTGTAGTCATGCACACCTGTCGTCCCAGAACTGGGGAGGTGGAAGCAAGAAGATGGAGGGTTCAAAGCCATCTTCTCTTTAGCTACATTGTAAGTAAATTCCAGCCAGCCAACCTGGACTTCAAAAGAAACTGAAGGACATGAGACAGGCAGATTTGGGGGTGAGGGGTGGTAAGGGCTGGGCAGACGGAGGACCAATGGATTAGGACAAGACATTTTACTGCCACCTGCTGGACGCCTACAGATCTGCGTCTACACTGCCCAGGACAAACTGTCCTTTACAGAGGTCAAACCTCCACATGGTGGCCCTGCCCACCTCACGGAATTATCTTGGAGAGTATATTACCCAACATACTCAATACGTATTAGATCAGCACCTGGCACAGAGGAAGCACTATTTAAATGTGAATGTAATCATCATAATTACCGTTTATGTGTCTGAAATATATTTATCTTCCAAAGTTTGGGGTAGTGAGTGGGTCAGAAATATGACAGCCAAAACATCAGCCCCACTGTTTTCCTGTGAACATGTTCAGGCATGCATGAGCGCATACATGCCGAGCCCAGTGGTTCTCCCTAATTTTCCAGCTTCAGGAAGGAGGTGCCACTACCAAAGCTGTGGGCCATGTTTTGCTTTGTTTAGACAGCGTCTCATTACATAGCCCTGGCTGGCCTAGAGCTCTCTCTGTAAACCAGACTGACCCATGGCTTTAGTGTGTGTGGTTTTTGTTTTGTTTTGCGTTTGTTTTAGTTTCATTACATGAAGTGTGAGTCTATGTGTGTGTGTACATGTACCACAGTTTATGTGTGCAGCTCAGAGGACCTTTTTGTACCAGTTTTCTCTTTTTACATGCAGGTCCGGGGAATCAAACTTGGGTCCTCAGGCTTGGGCATTTCACCAACTTGTTTCTTCCTGAGGCAGGGTCCCATGTATCCCAGAGTGGTCAGAAACTCAAAGTGTACTGGAGGGCTGGAGGAGAGGATGATCTGTACTCCACCTGATCCTTCCTCCTCCACCTTCCAAGTGCTGATATTCCAGCTGTACATGACCTGACCATACCTAGTTTTCTGCGTTGACAACCCTGCCCTCCAACTGTTTCTAAGTCCCTGACAAGGGGAGTCCCTACACCCTTCGCTGCTAGAGAAACTGGGGCAGTAACTGAGAAAACTGTAGCCCTGTAAGAGAATTCCCTTGACTTAGGAGAATTCTGTAGGGACTTAGAGCGGGGGATTTAGGGGAGCATTACGATAACTTGGAGGCCCAAATGATGGTCAGTAGGTAAAAGCACTTACTGCTTTTGCAGAGGACCTGAGTTTGGTTCCCGGTACCCAAGTCCGATGGCTCACAGACAGCCTGTACCTACATTTCCAGAGAGATCGAAGGCTTCCCTTGGAAACCTGCACCCATAAAAGTATTAATTTTTAAAACAAGACGATTTGGGTAGTTCTGGATAATGATCTTTTAGGATAACCGCTCTGAAGTCTGGTCTTGAGGATAGCTTCTCTAGATGAGGGCCATCCTGGGAAGGAAAGAGGAGCCGCCAAAGAGGTAGGACGGGGACTCTGAGGGAGAATCGTGCATAAGACCGGTTGTAGGAGGAGAGTTTAGGAGAGCTTGAAAAGGACTATTACGGGTGTGCCTCTGAGAAAGGGGGTCAGGTTTACATGGAAGAGGAGACTCGGACAGGAAGGCAATTCTAACGAAAGGCGGATGCGCAGCGCAGGGTCCGAGGGGACAAGGATTCTAGGGAAGAGAGTTCCGGAGGCAGGAGGCTGGGAACCTGGCTTGACTTAGCACACTGGATTCAGGAAGACCCGATGGGGATCCTGGGCAAGTCAGGGCGGGAGGAAGAAGAGTGTGAGGAGGGTGAGAATCAGTCCGGAGGAGGGTCGGGGAGCATCAAGAAGGATTGCCGTGAGAACTGCCCGAAAGTCAAGTCGACTAAGCCCGCGAAAACACAATGGAAAAGGAAACAGCCCCCCGCCCAGCCCCTCGCCGCCCCGCCCCCTCGCCGCCCCGCCCCCTCGCCGCCCCGCCCCCTCGCCGCCCCGCCCCCTCGCCGCTCCGCCCCCTAGCCGCTCCGCCCCCTAGCCGCTCCGCCCCCTAGCCGCTCCGCCCCCTAGCCGCTCCGCCCCCTCGCCGCTCCGCCCCCTCGCCGCCCCGCCCCCTCGCCGCTCCGCCCCCTCGCCGCTCCGCCCCCTCGCCGCTCCGCCCCTTCCGTCCTCCAAGGCCGCCCCTCCCTCGCCGCAGGGCGTTCCCTCCGCAAGTCAGACGTCCCGGCTTAGGTTTCAACGTAAGCCGTAAAGCTCGCTTCTGTCGTGAAGAGACGCCCAAAGCGCCTGCGCAGACCCTGAAAATCGGCTGGGGCGGCCCCGAACTTTCCTTTTCCGGTGGCGGCACCGCACGGTGAGGAGCTCGTGTTCGTACTCGCAGCTATGCCGTCCAAGGGTCCGCTGCAGTCCGTGCAGGTCTTCGGACGCAAGGTGTGCCAGGGGCGGGATGGAAGGATGCGGGGGAGGCCGGGGCTGGGAGACGTTGGAGAGCTGGGGCCCACCCGAGAGCCAGGGCCCCGACCTCACACGGCCCCGCCGTCTCGCTCGCCTTCCACAGAAGACGGCCACAGCCGTGGCGCACTGCAAGCGGGGGAACGGGCTCATCAAGGTGAACGGACGTCCCCTGGAGATGATCGAGCCGCGCACGCTGCAGTACAAGGTGCTGGGGTCGGGAGCGGGCGTCTGGGAGGGGGAGAGACGGGAGGTCTGGGCTTCGGCTGGGGAAACGGGGTTTCTTAGCCGGGGTAATGAAACGTAGGACCTTGGAGAGTAAGGAGAACGCAGTCTGCAGTGTTTGGAAGCCAGCTGCGAGGAGCGGGTGGCCAGGGGGAGAGCATAGCACATGCTACCTGATTGTCGATTTCTTTCGTTAGAAATGTAAATTTGCAGGCTCATGTGTGCAATCCTAGCACCTGGGAAACAGTGCCACGAGTTAAGAGTCGATGTTAATAAAGCGTGGTTTTGCCGGGCTGTGGTGGCGCACGCCTTTAATCCCAGCACTCGGGAGGCAGAGGCTAGGCAGATCTCTGTGAGTTCGAGGCCAGTCTGGTCTCCAAAGCGAGTTCCAGGGAAGCTCAAAGCTACACAGAGAAACCCTGTCTCGAAAAAACAAAACAAACAAGCAAATAAATAAAAAAAAAACGTGGTTTAGGTCAGCATGGGCTACTGTGTGAGACCCGGTGGAAAGAAAAAGCAGCGAGAGTCCTCTGAAATTTAAGATTGGTAGCACCTCTGGGTTTTTGTTTAACTGAAACTTAAAGACAGGTTCCAAAACATTCCCTTTTGCAAGCCAGAACTCGTATGAGTTTTCATACATTGGAGGAGTATCACACTCTAAACAGTTCACATCTGTGACAGCATTGATGACAGTGCCGCCACGGGAAGCCGCCTGGTGTTCACACCTTCAGTCCCATCATTCTATACTGAGTCCTGTCTCAGTTCAAGGACGGCTAGGGCCACACTAGGAAACTAAGTGGGAGGGGCTCTAGGCATCCTTCAGGGGTAGTTGAGTAAACATGATCTGCGCCACTTTGAGTAGAGAAGTGTGGGGGATTTAGATAGGCTTGGTGTAGTATCAACGCCTTTAGTCCCATCTTTCAATACAGGGTTTCTCTGTGTAACAACATTTCTAGCTACCTTGGAATTCAGGTCCACCTTCTCTCCCCCAAGTGCTGGGATTAAAGGTTGTACCACCACCACTGCCTGGTCGTGAAGATACTGTTTATCAAATTCCACTCTTCTCAAAGGGAAGAACAGGATGCTTTGCAGAGTGGAAAATACCAGATTTCCTTCAGATACTGGGTATGGGTATGGTTGCTGGCCATCAGTTTATTTGAAGGGGTTGTATACCATGTCATGCATTGGGGAAACAGCACTGATCCAGATAGCTCTAGGCTCTGCCCCTCATGGAGCTTCTGGATGGACTAGTCCAAAATGTTGGATAGAACTTTATCCAAAATAGGACTGGGGTGTGAGCTAAAGGCTCAGGAGAGGATGGAAGGGCAGGCTGCTCGGGGGTGGAACTTTCCACTATGGGCAGATTGTCTTGGTGGTGTCTTCCATAACAATATTCTGAAAACCACCTGACTTGGCTTCCTATTCAGGGCAGCTCATAACTAACTCTGATTCCATGATTCGAGCTTCAGGGTGCCTGGGGGGCCTTCCCATTTTCCACAGGCACAGGGATTCTAGAATAGGTTGCCTGTGTTTTTGCCACTAAAACAAGGATCTTTACTTAGCTGCTTTGAATCTTCCTTTGCTTCTAGTGGTGGTGGCAGGAACCACACATGAGATGAGGAACCTCCTGAGGGGGGTGATTAAGCTGTCCAGGTTGAGACTTAGACCTGTTCATTCCCCACTTCTCTAGTTATTGGAGCCCGTTCTGCTGCTGGGCAAGGAACGATTTGCTGGTGTGGATATCCGGGTCCGTGTGAAGGGTGGTGGTCATGTGGCCCAAATTTACGGTGAGTCTCAGGATCTGGGCCTGTGGGTGTGACAGCGACTGAGGACTCTGGGTCTTCACAGAACTTTTTCATTGTCTTACAGCTATCCGACAGTCCATCTCCAAAGCCCTGGTGGCTTATTACCAAAAGTGTGAGTAGGAGATGGCCCTTCCTAGTGAGATGGGGTGGGGGTGGGGACCAAGTTGAAGACTTGTGGTTATTTGAATCTTGTCCCTTTATCTCCAGATGTGGATGAGGCCTCTAAGAAGGAGATCAAAGATATCCTCATCCAGTATGACCGGACCCTGCTTGTAGCTGATCCACGTCGCTGTGAATCCAAAAAGTTTGGCGGTCCTGGTGCCCGTGCTCGATACCAGAAATCCTACCGATAAGCCCATCTCAAGGATCAGGGTTTACCTTTGTAATAAACATCCTAGGGTTATTTCTGTGTTGTGGTCTCTTTGAGACGGGATCTCTATGGGCCTGTCTGTCCTGGAACTCACTGTGGAAGACCATTGTGGCCTTGAACTCAATGTTCCTGCTTCTGCTTCCCGAGGGCTAGTATTAAAAGCGTGCGCCACCATATCTAGCCACTTAATTTTTAAAGCGCCTTCTCTGGTCTTGTAGAGGTGGCAGGTAGAAGAGAGACTTGGTTTAGTTTGTTTCCCTAGGTAGAGTGCAGTGCATTGTGGGTAGAGCCCAGGGCTTTGGCTGCCACACGGTATATGGATATGTATGTGTACTTAAATTTTTTAAGTTTTTTATAGGTTTTTGTACTTATATTTGTGCACACATGCCCAGTTCCCACAGAGGCCAGAAGAGGATGTGTCCTGTAGAGCAGCATTTACTTGAGTGTGTTTGTGCACTTGAGGGAGGCCAGAGGGCAGACCCCCATGGAGCTGCTGGAGCTGTAGTTTATGAGCTGTGTAATATCTAGCCCATATAAATGACTGGAAATAAATAGGTCTTTATGACATAATGAACTGCAGGGGTCTGTCTCCACACAGGGATTACATTGTGTGTCACACATTATTTTGAGATGGTTTGTTTAACTGGCTGTCCTAGAACTTGCCCTGTACACTAGGCTGGCCTCTGCCAAGTGCTAGTATCAAAGGTGTGCGCCAGCAGGCTCAGCTCCAGTGAGTTCTGAAACTAGCTACATTCAGTTATTAGCTGCCAAGTGACAGGAACTGAGTCTGGTCCTCCAAAGCAGTTCCCAACCACCACAAGCCCTTCTCAACTCTTTTTTTGTTTTGTTTTTTTGAGACAAGGTTTCTCTGTAGCTTTGCGCCTTTTTCTGAATCTCTGTAGACCAGGCTGGCCTCAAACTCATAAAGGTCCACCTGCCTCTGCCTTCCAAGTGCTGGGATTAAAGGTGTGTGCTGCCACTGCCTGGCTCAATTGCTTTTTTAACTCGGTTTTGGGGTTGGACTCAGGTCCTTATGCTTCCCAAAGCAGGCATTTTGCCAGTCAAGTTTTATTCCTGCCCCTTTTGGTTTTTAGGAGTCCGGCTATCTTTTACTGGGCTCAAGCAATCCTGCTATGTCCCCACCTCAGTAGCTAGAATTTGGGTGTGTACAGCTGTCACAGCATTATCATTTTGCACTCGAAACCTAGGGCTTTGCACCAGGTGAGATGTCTCTGCCCTTTTGCACTTGACTGAGCTGTCACACTGCAGCCTTTGTTCATCTTGAACTCCAGAGCTCAGGAACCTGAGTGAGCTGCCTGAGTACTGGGACTAGAGCTGTGAAGCACCTCACCACCCCACCATTTCAGTACCAGGAGTGGAGGAAATGTAAAAGGCCTACATTCTGATACAAAGAGCAAATCCAGTTTTAAATGTCAGCCAACAGTATGAATATCGTTGATGAGCTGGACAGATCACACAAGTTTAAGGAGTCTTCCATCTCTAGGCAGTAGGTCAGGCGAGCAATGTATCTGCTCTTCTGAATTTGTATATGGTAGAGTTTTGGTTTAGGTGCTGGGGGTGTTGAGGCCCAAGGCAGATCCCCATTGTTCAGTGTGGAGAGCCCATGGAGCCGATGAGCTCAAGTGCTCCCCCCCCCCCCCGCCAATATTTTTCGAGATAGTTGCTTTGTAGCCTGTCCTGGAACATGCCCTGTAGACGAGGCTGGTCTCAGATTCGACTGTCTGCCTCCCTAGTGCTGGGATTAAAGGTGTGCACCACCACCACCTGGCTGAGTGGTCTCTTTCGATGGAGACAGCCTATCTGCTGGGGCTGCTGAAGGGGTGCATGCCTGTTTTCCTAGCACCTGCAGAGGAATATCGGAAATTCAAGGTCAGCCTAACTCACAAGACACTAAAAATACTACAGGGGGCTGGGTTGTGGCGGCGGCGCACACCTTTAATCCCAGCACTTGGGAAGCAGAGTCTTAGTTCAAGGCCAGCCTGGTCTACAGAGCGAGATCCAGGACAGGCTCCACAAAAAGCTACACAGAGAAACCCTGTCTTGGGAAAAAAAAGGATACAGGGGCTGGAGAGATGGTAGAGCAGGAAAGCACCGGCTGCTCTTCCAGAGGATCCTGATTCAATTCCCAACAGCCATGTGGCAGTTGACAACTGTTAACTCCAGTTCCAAAGGGTGTGACACCCACACAGACATACATGCAGGCCTAACACCAATCAAAGCGCATTAAAAATAGCGAACTGGAGCCAGTACCTAGGAGCCTCTAAAAGTCAGTTGTGTGTGCCCTTCAATTCGTAGCGGAAGACAGGAAGAATGCCAGGAAACGGCTCACTCAAGGGCCTGCAGTGGAAGGTGGAAAGGCCCTTCATAGCAGGTTACCAGGCTCTAACTTAACCTTACTAACCTTACATCCTATCTGCCCTGTCTGTGGACAGAACAGTCTGGTTGTGGGGGAAGCCCAAACCCAGAGTAGCCAAGCCAACCCAGAGGGCCCAGTGGGTTTCTTGGGGGTCAAGTCAGGACCTGCTGGTGGACTTGTTGGGTCTTGTTCAAACACCTCTGAGATGTGGTCCAGGGACCTTGGTAACAAGAACCCACTTGATAAAATGCTGTTACCTGGAAGAGTTGGCTTACAGAAGTAGTTGAATGGCCAGTAGCCGGTGAGCTACACTTAGGAGCATTGGCCTTAGATGCTGGCCTTGCATGTCAATTGACAGGGGAATTCACACAGCCTGCAGATCACTCGACGGAGGAGAGTTGCTCACATAAAGATTTTTGTTGGTTGAGACAGGGTTTCATTTAGTCTTGGCTGACCTAGAACTTGCTATGTGTAGCCTCAAGAGTCTCAGAGATCTGCCTGCCTCTAGAGTGCTGGGATCAAGGGTGTGCACCACACCAGACCCAGCAGATAGGACATTCCCATAGGTACCATCTGGCAGCACTGACATGGGGCACAGAGAGGGGAGTGAAGCTCAGTGAATGCCAAGTAGACGCAATGCCATGCTCAGTATTACCTGACATGCTCATGGTGCCCTTGTGATGGTGATAAGGGTGTCCTCAAGAAAACGTCCCTAGTGACAAACCATGTTCTACAGCAGGAAGCTGAATGGAATGAGAACTGAAGGAAGGCAGCAGGCTGCACATTTTTGTATGTAGGTGGGGGAAGGGCAGGGTCTCTCTCTCTCTTCACAGCTCTGGCTGTGCTGGAACCCACTCTGTAGACTAGGCTGGCCACAAACTCAGATCGACCTGCCTCTGCTCATGAGTGCTACCACTGCCTGGCTCAAAGTCCATATCCTGATTTGATTTATTTGTTTCTGGATTTTGTTTGTTCACTTTGGGCTTTTGATGTGTTGCCAAGGTTGGCTACCGGAATCCTCCTGCCTCAGCCTCTGGAGCAGCTGGATAACCTCTGTCCCCCATCCTATCCCCTTTGAGCCTGTCTATAGCTGTAAGCAGGCTGACTGGTAGGCAAGAACCCTCCTGAGGCCCTGGTAATCTGGAGCTGTGAAGCAGATAAGAGGGTAGGGAAGGAACTCATCAAGAGGAGGAGGGGCCGAGGTTAGCTTGGGACCTAGGGTTTTCCCAGAGGGAACAGAGACCCCTTTATTGAGGCTCATGGCTCTTTCCCAAGAGGCACAGCTGGAACGCATCTGGAGAGGGGAATTGTTTCTCCTTGCGCCAGGCTCTGGAGCAGACAGCCCTTTCTCCCTCCCTACCTCCTTGAATACCGGGAATTCCGGCGCCGCTGGGAGCCTGAGCCAGGCTGGGAACTTTCCTACAGCTGGGGGTGGCTGGGAATGTGCAATTCTGCAGAGGCAGGGAGGGCCAGCCTCAGTTCTGACTTTGGGGGAAGCCTCAGTCACTGTGAATGTATGTGTGAGGGTGGGGGGAACACAGGACTCTGCTCCTCGGGAGCCCCCAATACACAGTCCAGGCCCTGTGGGCACAGTGGCATCCAGGAAGCAAACAGCTCCTTTTATTGAGTCTGGTCTATTGGGCTAGTTGACTCACAATCACCTCTTGTAACCCCGGTGGCTCTTGGCACTAGATGGGCAACTCAGGCTGTGAGGATTTGTCCCTGGTCAGCCTTTTTCCTTGCAGTGAGACTAGGCAAAGCACTTCTGTGCCTCAGTTTCCTCTTCCTATTTTTGGATTGAGATAGCATCTCACTCTGTAGCCCAGGCTGATCCTCATCTCTATGATTAAAAAGGAGCTGGAGAGATGTCTGTGGTTAAAAGTGCATACAGCTCTTGGAGAGGGCCCAAGTTCAATTCCTAGCACCCATGCTGGTTGGCTCTTAACTACCAACCCAGTTCCAGAGGATTCTGACGCCCTCTACTGGACTCCAAAGACACTTGTACTCACATGCACACATACAGAATTCAAACAAACCCACCAACAAACAAGGGCTGGGGATAGATGCAGCTCAGTGGTGGAGCACTTGCCTAACAAGCCCCGCATCCAATGCCCAGCACTACAAACAGAAAAGCCATCCTCATGGTGTTGGGGATGGAGCTTAGTGGTCAAGCTCTAGAATACCAGGTCCCCAAGAGTCTGGTGCTCAGATTGAAAAACCAAACCAAACCAAACCCTCATTAGCCTCTTAGGGATGCCGAGGGTCAAAACAGGATGAGCTCACACAGAATGACAACCTTAAACCAGCAGCTAGTCTGTAATAAAGCACAGCCTCTGGCTGCTAGCCAATAGCTAACAACCAGATTCCTGAGCTCTGTAGGTGTGTGTGATGAGAATGACTCCCTGGTGAGTCACGGGTTAAGATGCACTTGAGAAGTGACAGGATACCTCACTGGCTCACTGGCTGCTAAGACCACTCGAAGAAGACAGGAAAGCCACAGCTCTGAGAGGAATGTCACACACCAAATAAAGGGGACTTGAATTTACAGCCCATGACACAGGGATGCCTCAGAATTCCAGGGAGGATTACAGACAGTGAAGGAAGGAGCTGGCATTCTGTCATTAAACAGATTGTTTAAATTATGCTACCCAGCAAACCACTGCCCGGAGGGGCAGGATGCAAACATAAACCCTTTTTGTCCTACAACTTGAATTATTCTGTGGGAGGCCAAGAGCAGGCTGTGGAACTGCAGAGGTCCCAAATGAGGAGGAGGTGGTGTGTGTTTGGGGGAGGGGTAGACAGTAATCAGGACATTCTGGGAAAGGGGCCTATTTCCAGAGAAACCAAATTCCTAAACCCCAACTGAATCTGCCCTGGCGTCAGCATGGAAAAGTCCTGGGGTTTATGGTACCTGGAAGAACCCCATTAAGGAGAGATGGCAGAGGATGGGTTGATGGATAAAGAAGGTGGTGATGGCGAGGTGTATAGGTGATTAAACAATGGGGAGAGATAGATGGAAGGCTGGGTGGGCAAACGGTGAATGGAGACGGAGGTAGATGGGGGTGTATTCAGATGGAAGTGTGCAACAGAATCACAGGTAGGATGGTGAGTGAAACTGGGTGGGTGAAAGGAGAATGGGATAAAAGTTGATGGGTTAGATGGGAAAATGAATAGATCACAGGGGCAGAGATTGGAAGAAATAGCTGGGGTAGATGGGAAAATGGATAGACCACAGGGTAGATGGGAAAATGGATGGATCACAGGGTAGATGGGAAAATGGATAGACCACAGGGTAGATGATGGGAAAATGGATAGACCACAGGGTAGATGGGAAAATGGATAGACCACAGGGTAGATGGGAAAATGGACAGATCACAGGGTAGATGGGAAAATGGATGGATCACAGGGTAGATGGGAAAATGGATGGATCACAGGGTAGATGGGAAAATGGATAGATCACAGGGGCAGAGATCGGAAGAAACAGCTGGGGTAGATGGGAAAATGGATAGATCACAGGGTAGATGGGAAAATGGATGGATCACAGGGTAGATGGGAAAATGGATAGACCACAGGGTAGATGGGAAAATGGATAGACCACAGGGTAGATGGGAAAATGGATAGACCACAGGGTAGATGGGAAAATGGATAGATCACAGGGTAGATGGGAAAATGGAAGAAACAGCAGCTGGGGTAGCAGAGATGGCAAAGCGACCGATGGCTGCTGAGGGACTGGATTTCAAGAGTTCTGCTTAGAGGAGGGCTTTTGCCCTTGTAGCCCGGGTTGTCCCCCAAACTCCTGGGCTAATGGGGTCCTCATTTCAGCCTCCCAAGCAGCTGGGACCAGAAGTATGCACCATTATGCATGCCCAGCTTGAGTAGGACTGGCTTTCTTGAACGGATTATCAAATAGCTTTAAACACCTCAAAACTACAACCCAGGTTCTAACAGTTTCTAATGGCCCCAAAGATCTTGATGTTCCCCATTTTTTTCTTTTCTTCTTCTTTTTTGAGACAAGGTCTAATGTAGCTCAGGCTGGCTTTGAACTTGCTATATAATCAAGGATGGCCACAAATATCTGATCCTCATTCTCCATAGATGACAGGAATGCACTATCACACCCAGTTCTATGTAGTGCTGGGAATTGAACTTAGGCTTTGCACATTCTAAGCAAGCACTCTACCAACTGAGTTACATGAGCACCCTAAGATACTCCAAATGTTCTTAAGAGTTTTCACACTTGGGCCACATCAGCCCTTCCCATTCATCATGTCTTACCATCCATCTCCCACTACCTCAAGAATGGCAAAACACACAGCATTTCATAAAGTTAATTAACAAAATAACCATGACCTCAGAAGGGTCATCTGTGAACACAGATCCCAGAACTGCAGCCATTAATAAACCTGTGTCCTGACTCTGGATGTCATGAGGGTGTGTGGCACCTGGTTAAAGTTCTTGAAGCTTAGGAAGCCTAATTTCCAGGCTTACATATGGGAAGGGGCATCAGGAGCCCCCTGGGCCTTGGGGAGGCCCACAGGCTCCAGGGTGGGGGGCTGCCAAGAGAGCAGGGTGGTTTAGCCGGACCTGGGCTTTGGCTGGCCGTAGACGTCCACCACCTCCTACCTGGATACTAACTGTGGTGGCATAGCTGAGCCGCCTGGCTGGAGGGGCTGGGGGCTGGGGTTGAGGTGGTGGTGAAGGTGCCCTTGATGTAGGGGCAGAGGAGGACCAGTGACCCTGGGAGGCTACCAGGCCATCTCCCCCAGGTCCCTGACGCCGAGCCAGGCTCTGACTGATGTATGAAGCTGCCAGGTACCTCGAGAGGGCAGCTGCACTGGGGCCCAGGAGCTGGCGAGTGGACAGCGGGGGGCTCTGGAGTGGAATGGAGTCTGAAGACTCCAACCTGGCAAGATGGCCTCTTGGTTTAGGTAACTCCATGGTGGTTATGAGGCCTTGAAGGTCCGGAGAGCATCCTTGTTCAGTGAAGGGTATGGCCGCTGACACATGGCCATCTGTGGGATTCTGCTGGCCCAGTGAAGGTAAGACTCTGGGAGCTGGTATGTCTGTGAGGCTGGGCTCTGGACCCAGAGAATCTGGAGCTCCCTCCTGCTTGGGGAACGATGGGGGAGCTTCGACCCTGAAGTCTGTAAGGACTTGTGGCTGGGACATGGGTATGGCCACTGGCATCTGAGTGTCTTCAGACAAAGATGGTAGAGGGCTGCATGGGATGCAGCAGTCTGGATGACCTCCCTGTGCAGGTAGAGGTAAGGCATCAGGACCCTCAGTGTCTTGGAGGTCAGGTGACAAAGGCGGTGAGGTGGTGGCTGGGATCTGATGGTCAGGGTTGCTTGTGCACATTGGTAAAGGGCTGACAGCAGCAGCCGGATCCTCATCAATGCTGACATCTCTCTGCTCACTTCCTGGGGCACTATCTGGGCTTTGGCTATCTTCGTGATCTTCTTGCTTGGGCAAAAGAGGGCTGGCTAAAATCACAACACTAGCATATGTTCCCTGTTTAGGCAGCGCCACAGTGTTCTGCATTTGGAGGTCTGTGTGACACTCTTGTCCAGGAAGGCAGGTGGTGGTGGGTGGAACCTGGACTTCCATGTAGTTTCTATGCTCAGGTGAAGGAGCGGCAGCTGGAATGTGACTTTGATCAGGCACAGTGGAGGCAGCTCGTACCTGGACATCCGGAGCTTCTTGCTTGGGCAAAGGTGATGTGGATGGAGTCTGGATGTCCTTGGAGTCGTTCTGTCCAGGTAAAGGGATAGGCAGAATGCAGCTGTCTAGATGGGCTTGCTTGGGCAGATCTGAAACATTTAGACTCTGGCCATTCAGGTGATCTCCTTGCTTAGATAAAGGTGTGGCAGCTTGAACCAGAGCAGCAGGGCCCAGAGGGACGGACTCCTGGGCACAGTTTAGTGGGAAGGCCAGCTCACATACAAGCACATGTCCAAAAGCAGGCAGGGGTCCTGTATACAAAAGAAAGAGGGTCAAGGGCTAAAGATGCAGCTCAGCAGGAGAGCCCTGCCTAGAATCCTCCAGTGAGGGGCTGGGGTGTGGCTCAGTGGTAGAGCCCCTGCCTAGAATCCTCCAGTGAGGGGCTGGGGTATGGCTCAGTGGTAGAGCCCCTGCCTAGAATCCCCCAGTGAGGGGCTGGGGTGTGGCTCAGTGGTAGAGTCCCTGCCTAGAATCCCCCAGTGAGGGGCTGGGGTGTGGCTCAGTGGTAGAGCCCCTGCCTAGAATCCCCCAGTGAGGTGGTGGGGTGTGGCTCAGTGGTAGAGGCCCTGCCTAGAATCCCCCAGTGAGGGGCTGGGGTGTGGCTCAGTGGTAGAACCCCTGCCTAGAATCCCCCAGTGAGGGGTTGGGGTGTGGCTCAGTGGTAGAGGCCCCAGACCCTACCACTGCAGGAGAAAAAAAAAGTTTATCACCTGGCTCAGCCTCCTCCTGTGGTGGGCAAGGGGATGGCTGGGGTTGGGCCAGGACTCGAGGTCGGCGGCGGGGTGCATTGGTGGATGCCCTTGTCTCAGCTCGCTGCATCTGCTGAATCCGCTCGCTGTAGAGCCGAGCCAGCTCTCGCACTCGGGATGCTGACCGTTGGGAGTGTGGCATTCCTGCCTTCCCGCTGACACTGGCACTGCCTCCACTAAGATCAGAGTCTTCCAGGATCAGCAGTGGCTCAGGAAAGCCAGGCCGGGCCAGCTGCCCCTGCTCCAACGCTTGCCAGGCGCTCCGAATTTCTGAACAAGAGCGGTATTCCAGTTCCTCCGGGAACCCATGGACTTGGGTGCCATGCTGGGTCTGCACAGCGGGGAAGGACACGCCTTCTGCACCTTCCTCCTGGCCCTCTCTGCTTTCTGAGGGCGGCTCGCCCAGTCTTCCCAGATTGCCTCCGGTCAACAATTCCCTCCTGGTGGCTAGAGGCTGGGCGGGCTCCTGCAGAGGTCCAGGGAGCCAGGAGCCACAGGAGAAGGAAGGGGTGTTCGTCAAGCTGGGAATGTCAGGCACACTGGACATGGGTGAAAGGCATGGCATCTCAAACACACGAGGGATGTCAGAGAGGCTCGGAAGGCAGGGGACCTCAGGAATTTCTGGAAGGCTGGGCATGTCGCTGGGCATCTCGGTAAGGCTGGGCATGCAGGGAATTTCAGCTGGACTGGAACCTTCCAGCCCCTCTAAGGCGTGGAGTGGGGAAGGCTCCCGTTCATCTGCCTCTAACTCTTCCTCCTCCTCCTCCTCCTCTGAAGACTCTCGGCTGGGCAAGGCTTGGAACGGGAGGGGTTCACTTTCAACTGGCACCCTGGAGTCTCTGGGCAACTTGGGAATGTCGTGTGTGGCTGGCTGTAGTGGGTACACAAAGAAAGCCAAGGTGTCGGGGATGGGGTGGTGGGCTGACCTGGACTGTGCTCTCTGCCTGCCCAAGGCCAGTGCGCCAAGGCTGCTAAGGTGGCAGTGGTAGCTCACCCCCGGGTCCCTGAGGCCTCTCTGGTGAAGCAGTTGTAGAATTTCCTCAGTGATGGAGGTCCCTGATGGATCCAACGTGGGAGGCCCAGCATCCTCCAGGTCTTCCGGGGGGCCAGAGGCAGACACTGGTGGCTGCGACTCAGATGGGGGATGGAGTTCCCCTTCACTGCCAGCATTCTGTGAGGGGGGAGGGGTAGGGAAGCAAGAGCCAGGAGTGCTCTGTCCCCTAAATTCCCAGCCCCGCCTCTAGCACATAGGGGAAGTCAAGGATCTCCACCCCCACCTTATTCTTTTTTTGGAAAGGGCCTTATAAAGCCCTGGCTGGCCTTGTATTTCTAATCCTCCTGGTCTTCCTACCACAAGCAGCTAAGCTTCACCACCACCCCATTTTTAAAATGAGGTGCAGAGGATGGAACTCTGGGACTCATTATACCAGACACTCGACCACTGGGTGTTATCCCCCCAAAACCACCCCCCACTGTTTTGAGAGAGAGGGTCTTACTATGTAGCCTGAGCTGGTCTAAAATTCAGTATGTAAACCAGGCTGGCCTTGAACTCAGAAATCTGCCTGCTTCTGCCTCCCAGCTGGGATTAAAAGCCTGCGGACAGATAACCAGCCCGTACTGCTTCAAACTTTGAATCCTCTTGTTGCAGTTCCCAGTGCAGCCTGAATTGCAGCCATCTGCCAGGACACCTGGCCTAATGCCCTGACTCTCTCACATAGTCCAGGCTAGACTAGAACTTGGTGGTAGTCAAGGATGACCTTGAACTCCTGACCCTCCTGCCTCCATCTCCCTTGTGCTGAGATTTTAGGCTTGTGCCATCACATCAAGTTTTATGTGCTGCGGGAGGGCTCAAACCTAGAGCATGCTGGGTAAGCACAGAACTAATTTAGCTATATCCCTGGGCATTTCATACATGCTTATTCTGACCCAGGATTGTGGAATTCAAATTTTCTTCTCCACTTGAGCTAGGAATTCAGGTCCCCAGTCTCTGACCCAGGGCATTTCTCATTTCTTACCTTGACTTGAGGCTTCTCTGAGGATGGAGAAGTGAAGGAGAACAGAAGATACAGGAGGAAATTATTCCCTGTAACCAACCAGCTGCCCCTTCTCCCTCTCCACGCCCCCACCCTCACCCCCCAGGCATCCCTGGAAAGAGACAAGGACAGACTGACAGACATGGACCAGTTACTAACCGTTCTGGGGAAAAACGACGTAAGATTCCTTTGCTGGCTCTGGGGGAAGGACACAGGATATCAGGAGGCCAGGCCATTGGATCCCCCTCTGGGTCCCCCTGAAGTGGTGAATACTCACTCACCAGACTGCCTGCGGCCACGGCGACTGCCAGAGAGTCTTGGAGATGGAGCTGTTGGAGAGATGTGTGAGCCCAGCCCTTCAGCCTTGGGGGAGTGCCTAAAGACTCGAACCCATATTTTATCTGTTACCTGGGTTTCTTCTTCCAGGGGTGAAACTTCGAGCGTCTCGAGGGCGGGGAGAATCCAGTGGGGATGTGGGGGGCTCTGGGAATGTTTTGCTTTTTGGAGTACCTGTGGGGGAGAGTTGTGGGACTAAGTGTCTACTTTCTGGGAAACATCGCCTCTTTCGGCACAGGACCACAGCCCAGACCCCTGGACTCACAGTGCAGGCTGTTTTCCAAAAGAACTTGCTTTGCCTGAAAGATAGGAAGATAGACGTTGGAGGGATGGGGTTCGGACAGCAGACTGTGAGCACCAACCATTCCCAGGAATGAATGACTGCTTTTAATACCAGGCTGATAAAGATAATCCTCACCACTGCCCTACAATGTAGGCACTATTCCTCCAGGTAAGGAAAGCCAAGGCCAGGGATCTTGTTGCCCAGGATCATAAAGCAAGGGTGTGCTGCATCCCAAAGCCGGGAAGCCTAATTCTGCAGGTTTAGCCATCAAAGTAGCAAGAGTGCCCCACCGCCATTACTTGGGTCTGCCATGGTTCCAGGCCCCTTGTGGCAGGTCCATACCTTGGCAGGGATGGAAGCCGGATGGTTCTCAAAGAAAAGGCGCTGGAGACAGTGAATCCATAGTCGTTTCTCTTCTTGGTTCTTGGCCTGGGGTAAGGTTGGTGGAAGTCAGGGATCTGGGTTCTAAGCTGCGGCAGGGCAGGGGTGGGTAGCACCCAACCCAGCTTCTGCATACCTGGAACAGGTGTCTGTGCTTGGGGATGGTCAGATCCGACACCTTGAATCCTAATGGGTCTCGAGGCGTCTCACTGACACTCAGGTTACAGCACTGAGAACAGAAGGGTGGGTGCTGAGGCCCTCCTAGCACCAGACATTCTCCAGAAAGTAATGGGCTTCCCATCTCCTAGAAAGCAGCTCCTCACGGGATGTTTTGCCTGACCCCACCAGGCCAGGCTCGGCTCACTCCCTTACCAGACTCCTCCCTACCTTCCTGAACATGTACTGTACTTCCTCATCTTCCTGACACCCACGAGACACCTTCCATGCCCCTCTAGATTTACTCCTACATTTTCAAAAAGTCAGTCTCACTATGTGGCTCAGGCTGGTCTCAAAGTCCTAAATTATTTTTGGTTTTTCAAGACAGTGTTTTTTTTTTTTTTGTTTTTTTTTTTTTTTTTTTATATATAGCCCTGGCTGTCCTGGATCTTGTTCTGTAAAGCCGGCTGGCCTTGAACTCACAGGTATCTGCCCACCTCTGCCACCGCCTGGCTAGCTCCCCCATTTTTTTAATTCAAGGAAAATGCTGGCTGGACATGATGGCCTACACCTGTAATCATATTACTTGGGAGCCTGAGGCAGGAGAATTAGAGCAAGTGTGAAGTCAGTATGGCATGCATAGCAAGTTCCAGGCAGCTAGACTATAAAGAGTGGATAGAAAGCCTAGTGGGGGCAGAAGTGCTTGTGTGCCAACCTGAGGAGCTGAGCTCAAGCCCCAGTTCCACAAGGTGGCAGGACAGAACTGAATTGTGAGAGCCATCCTCTTGTTGTCCCTTCCCCCCACCCCACAAATGAAATAAAAAGTGGGCCATTGACACACGGCTCAATCTGCCCTTCATTCTGGAGGTCGGCCTCCCTGCTTTTGCTTTCTTTCAAACTAAAAATCCTTTCACTGTTAATCCCAGCACTTGGGAGGCAGAGGCAGGCAGGTTTCTGTGAGTTCAAGGCCAGCCTGGTTCACACAGGGAGTTTGAGGCCACCCACAGCTAATTAGTGAGATGTGAGACCCTTCCATTTTCATTTATTTTTACATTTACTAGTGTGTGTGGGAAGGGGGAAGGGCTTAGTGTACACACCACCAAGTGCCACATTGGAGGTCCATGGTATCTTTATTCCCTGAGCTATTGAGTTCACTGTTGCTTTTTTGGTTGTGTTTTGTTTTGTGACAGGGTCTTGTTCACTCCATAGTCCTAGCTAGCCTAGAGCAGACATAGACTAGCGTGCCTGCTCTGGGATCTGGTTTTGAAACAGGATCTAACTATGTAGCCTACACTAGCCTCAAGCCCACTTAATAGGTCTGGCTGGCCTCAAACTTGCTGTGACCTTGCTCCAGTCCCCTAAGTGCTCAGTTTCCAGGTGTGAGCTACCACACCCAGCTTCCAGACTTTACTTTCTGATTCAGAGTGTCATCAAGATGCCCAGATTGGCCTTGAGCCTTCTCTGCAGCCCAGGCTAGCCCTGAACTTTTGATCTTCCTGTCCCAGCCTTCTCAGTAACTGGATCAGGGGTCTAACATCGCTGGGCCCAGCTAAACATGGTCCTTGGAAGCCAGGCTGTCCTGTCCCCTAAAGCACCCTTTGGGTATTCAGGTGAAGCTATACTGAAGGTTTTTCAGTTGTAACTATCTGTCCCAGACCCTACCCCATACTTACAAAGATGTGGCCCTTGTAGGTGTATTCAGGCCCCCGACGTTTGGCCACAAGCAGCATCCGGGAGAACAGGAAGAGCAGGCGCTCGCCCCCTCTCAGCCGTGGGCCTCCCCCGCCGCCCCCACGGAAGGTGCCTTCCAGCACCAGCTCCCCAAAGGCACTGAGCTCTGGGCCGGTCCAGCCACCTAGCCGCCGCTGCACTTCCTGCCAGGGACCACACCAGGCACGGAGACAGGCCGGGTTGGTGGCACACACATACAGGCCAAAACAGAGGTGTTAGTGACGGGATGCTGCTGCTGAGCACTGTCCCCCTGCTCAGGTCCCCATCTAGCCAGCCCAGCCCACCCTGGGGCCACCTGCAGGCGAGCTGCATGCTCTTGCTTGCGCTTCATGTCATTAATGTACCAGGCCACAGCAGTCATGGACACAATAGCTTCCTCTACCACCTCTCGCCCTCCGGTGTCTGGGCCTTCTGCCCAGTGTTTGCCCAGCTCCTGACAGTCATCCAGTAGGGTACACAGGGTGAGGGAGAAAAAGAGAAGGAAAAAAGAGCAACATGTAAGGGGCAGGGCAGACCACACAGTCCAGGGAACCAGGGGTGGCGTGGGGTCCAACCATGCCCCTCCCAACAAGCCAGGCCCAGGGGCCACAGCTGACCTGCAGCAAGAGATGGTACTTCAGGATGCGCTGAACAGGCTTCAGCAAGAAGCTCTCCAGAGGCAGGGAGTGACGGAGCTGGGCCTGCCGTTCCTGCAGCCACAGAGTGGCTGGTGGGGACAGTGACAGCTCTCGGAGCAGGGCCAGGGAGCTGGAGGCACAGCACAGATCAGTGGTGGCTGGACTGGGAAGGGTTAGCTAGTGGCCAGGGTTCAGGGGTGATCAGGTCAGGGCAGTTAAGGAGGTCAGGTAAGGTGACTATGGAGATATGGCAGGGGTTGCCCCTGGGCTCTGGGAGAGTTAGAAGGTGGCTGGTACATTGGCTCATGGGCATGGCCTGGGGCCAAGCAGGGACTCCGACTCCCTCTGCCTCACCTTGGGTAGTTCATGCAGTACAATGTGTAGATGTCAAAATCCTCGCTCTGTGGGGACACGGGAATCAGCACCGCCTACCTTTCCACAGCCCCCCAGGAAGCTAAGTTCAGCCCAGCCCACCTGTTCCCTAGCCTTGAGCTGTCCTTACACCCTGCCTCATACCTACCCTCTGCACAAAGCACTCGGCGATGCCCCCTGCACTGTGGCTGCCTTCCAAGTCCTCCAGGAGCTCACTGTGGGGGAGGGGAAGGAAAAGGACCCATGACAAGACTCTGGAGTTCCACAGACAGACGGGAAGAAGCCTAGGATGGCTACATGGGAGAGCCTACCCCACTCATTCTGTCTCTGCATGGTTTCATATTCTCCAGCCCGAAAACCCTGTCACAGCTGGCATATCATGACTCAGAGAATGACCCCACACTGGGAAACAGGGTGCTGGGGATTCCCAAATAGATGGCCTTAAATTTAAAAAAGGACTCTGTTACAAGTGGCCTGTAATCTCATCCCTAAGGAGGCTGAGGCAGGAAGATCTCAATTCGAGGCCAGCTCGAACCACACCAGGAGACCCTATTCCAAAAAAACCAAGACTAGCTGGGTGTGGTGGTGCATGCCTGTGATTCCAGCACTTGGGAGGCAGGGAAAGGAGTTAATGTTGCCCTCAGGTACACAGCAAGTTCCAAGGCAGCCTAGTTACACGAGACCTTGTCTGTCTCAAATAATAAAACCAACCACAAAAGCTTCTCTTGTGATTCTGAGATGTCACTCTTGGGCCCCAGTGCCCCCCACCTTCACCAGGGTGAGCTAGGGTTTGGCCAGAGCTGAAGGTGTCCCAGGCCCTGGGAATCGGCAGTGCTAAATCTGGGCAAGTTCTAGGCACCCAGGGCCGATGTGACTCTTAGAGCCCGGCTTGACTCGGGTCTAAGGTCCCAGTTTAAGGAACAGCACCTGTGTGGTTCCATTTCTTTCCCACCTAGAGTCCTCTCTGTTCCCACCATGCTCACTGCCCAGTGTCACCACACCCCACACCAGCCTACACAGGGTCACGACGAGGCACTCAGGTTAGTGTCAGGACGCAGCCCCTCCCCTGCCACTGCAGCCAGTTCCCTTGGGGCCCCCACCCCTGTCCCTGACCTGCTAAACTCATAGATGTCCTCGATGTTGGCAAACAGCGTGCCCACCTGCTCCGTGCTCAGCCCCAGGGCCCTACCATCCATCAGAGGACCCAGGTAGTCCTGTGGGGATGAAAGAGGTTACAGAAGCCAAGGGCCTGGCCTGGGTCCCCAATGCCTTCTGATGCCTGTCCACCTCACCTCCACAATACTTCGAAGGTCCCGGACATAGGCCCGCTCTGTCTCCACGATCTCCTTGGCCACTCGCTCCAGCCTTGAGGGTTTCACCGAACCCTGGATTCCCACAGGCGACAGATGCAGCCGTATGGGGGGTTCTGGCAGGGGCTCTGGCCTGGAGGCTGAGCAGGCTGGTGATGGGTCTCCCTCAGAGCCCACAGTGCTCAGAGAGGTGGAGCTGCCGGAACCCCTCGGGGAAGCCATGGCAGGGGCTGGAGGGGCTGCTAAGGTAGGGAGCAAGCAGTCAGGGCTTCCCAGACACATGTTCTTATGACCCCATACTCTCTCACTCAGCTGGCAGTTCCCACAGGTCTCTGCTCCACTACCCTCATTTGTCCAGCTCAGTCCTGTACCTATCAGAGTCCTTCCCCTCTGAGCCTCGGGCCTCTATTGCTTTAATTCACCTTCTCCACGAACCACAGCTATCATTATGAGTCTGTCCAACTGACCTTGTCCCTCCCACAAGGATAGCCCCTTTTAGTTCAAGTTCAAATTCCTCAGATCCACAGGCCCTGGTCCAACGTGGCCATGGCGGGTCCCTTCACCCAGTTCCCTTTCCTCGGCACAACTCTCAACAGCCTCCACCCCTTCACACTCAACTTTGTCCAGCTACTTAAAGGTGCAGCCGTGGGCCTTTGCACATACTGTTCCCTGCACGCAGCAGAACACTTTTTTGTGTCCAACTTCTTCCTCCTGAATTTTCAGCTTCGGTCTCCTCCGTGGCGGGGACAGGGCTGTGCTGCCCGAGGTTGGCAGCACGGCTCAGCACCGGTTCAGCCACAGAGGGATGCTCAGTGTCCTGAAGGAAGGGACAAATGCCCACAGGCTCCACCTGTCCGGACTTCTCACCTGTCGGAGTATCTCTCACAGCTGCGCAGTCGCAAGCTTCACCTTGGTGGCCACGCCCCAGCCTAGGGCTGGGTTTGGACAGGCTGAGTCCCCGGGCTCCCTCGGGCATGGCTGAGTGGCACAACTCGGACCTGCAAAGAGACCCACTTCTGGGGACCTGGACTTCACTGGCTTCGCTGCCGCTCCAACTCACAGACAGGGTGCTGAAAGTTGATATAAAACTCAAGGAGGGGCCCCACGAAGTGACTAGTAGAAGAGATACAAAGTGACAGAGAGAAGGAGCCGAGAAGACAAGCTAAAGATGGAAAGGTCGAGACAAAGAGCGAAGGCAGCAAAGTGCCCGAGTCTGCAAGTCCCATCTGTCTGGGCGGCCCCCCTCCCCCGGGCTCAGGGATCCTGGGAACTCTCAGGCTCAGGCTGAAGCTGAGGGCGAGGGGCAGGGCTGGGAAAAACCGTGGGCGGGAGAGGCCGCGGGGTCCCAGGGGAGGGCGGAGGCTGGGGGACCGGATGCCAGGGTCCTGCAGACGGCTCCCTACCCCGCCCAGGACCGCGCGCTGCGCGCTGGCCCCGGCTCTGCACCCAGCTCCAGCCGGCCGGCCCTCGGCACCCCGACCGCGGTCCCCCACCGTCCGAGCGTCCCCAGTGCAGTCCCAGCCCCCGACTCCCGCCGGCGCCTCCGCCACCCCCCGCCGGCACGCCCCCTCATTGTTCCGCCTCGGCGCCGCCCCCCTCCCCCAGCCCCGGGCCCCTCGCCTCCCCTCACCTCCCGGGGAGCTGCGGGCCCCAGGGTCGGGAGTCCGGCGTCTGGACCGTAACGCGCGGTCCCCCCCCCTCCCCCGGGGAGGCTCAGAGCCCGGGCTCAGGGGCGTGAACTTGGGGCTCTCAGACTCCAGAATCCGGGGAGAGTTGGGATCCAGAGTCCGAAGTCTCGGTGTTCTAAGTGGAAGATGCTGCAACCCTCCACTCGGGTCTCAGACGGGTGCGCTGGGGACCCAAATTGCTGAGTCTTCTAGGTAGTGCTGTGTGTGGTCGGGGGACCGGGATTCCAGAGTTTCCAGAACCCTAAGGGCAGGGATGAAGTCACCTCCGGGAGGGAGCGCAGGGACTCGCAAACTCCTCGGTCTCTTGGAAGTGATGGATGCTGCAACCCCAAGTTGAGGAGCGAGGTCCGGTTCCCAGGTGGCTCCAGGAGGGGGTCTTGGACCCAAGAGTTAGAACCCCGGGGGGATGCGCGGCCACGGGTCCTGCGGTCTTCGAAGCCGGGTGCGGGGACGGGCCTCCAGCTTTGGAGCTGAGGTCCCGGGCCTCCTCCAAGAGGGGGCGCTGGGCATCGGAGGTCCCGGCCGGGCGCGGGAGCCTGCACTTGCGGGTCTCTTAGGACGCGGGACAGAGACCCCGGACGCCCGGGCCCGACACTGCGAACGCCTTGGGCTCCGGGATGGGTGCCCCGGGGCTCTGGGGGCGGCGGCGCCGCCGCATCTGGGGCGGGGAGAACCAGGTCCCAGATGTGGGGCGGGGGGCGGCCGCCCGAGGCTTCCCCTCCCCCTCGCCGCTCGGGCTCACATCCTGTTCCCGCCCGCTGGGGGAGGGGCCGCCTTCCGGCACGCCCTCCCGCAAAGGGTTAAGTCCCCCGCCCCCTACTCTGGATGTTCGCGAGCAGGCGGGTCCAACGGCAGGTCGCCGCCCGCGTTCCAAGCGCCGGGAGGACTTTTACCTTTTACAGCCCGGGCCCGCCAGGCGTGAGAATCCGGAGCCGTTTCTCACTCTCGTTCTTACTGGCCGACCCGAGGCCTTGGCATTTGCATATGCGATGTGGGGCGGAGCTGTCCGGCCAAGTCGCGCGACTCCGACTGACTGAAGGACTTAGTGGCGCGAGGGTGCGGCCGTAGCTCCAGTGGCGCAATCGGTTAGCGCGCGGTACTTATACGACAGTGCAGGCGGAGCGATGCCGAGGTTGTGAGTTCGATCCTCACCTGGAGCACTTTTTTCCTTCCCTTTTCACCGTAGGTGCTTTGTGTTCTCGCATTCGTTTTAGAAGTCTTTATATTTTACAAATCAGCCAAACGGTTCATTTGAGACAGGATCTCACCTTGTAACTCTCGCTGTCCAGGAACTCACTATGTAGACCAGGCTGGCCTCGAACTTACAAGAGATCCGCCTGCTTCTGTCTCCGCAGTTTTGGGATTAACGGCGTGCGCTACCGCTCTCGGAACCGACAGCACTTTTGAAGAATGAACATTATTTCCTTGTGAATTTTTTTCAATGGTCGGTTGGAACAGCCCCGGAGATGCAGTTTCCATTCTGGTCGCCAGGGGGCAGTATCGCCCCTGGTTAGGTGGCCTGGGCATCGAATGGAATCTAAGTCTCAGATCCCAGCGGTGGACGGTTAGACTCTACCTGCCTGGTTTTGTATATTTCTCGTTTTGAGGTTTCTGAATCTTTTGTTTGTTTTTTAACACGTACTGAACACTCATTAGGTACCGTGGCTTTCTACCAAAGAGACTGCTACAGATCGATGAATTTTGACTTTCACCGTGTTGCCCCTACTGGGCTTAAACTCCATCATCATCTGGGAGTGTGAGTGTGTCTTTACATTAGGTGGTGATAAATATGCAGCAAGTAGATAGGACCGGATATGGACTATCAGAGTAGTCAGGGATCCTGTTTTTGTTTTGTTTTTTGAGACAGGGTTTCTTTGTGTAGCCCAGGCTGTCCTGGAACTTGAACTCACAGAGATCCGCCTGCTCTGCCTCCAGAGTGCTGAGATTAAAGGTGTGCGCCACCACCGCCCGGCTCCTAGCTTATGTGTTTTTTATGTTTTGTCTGCATGTGCTCGGTGCCCAAGGGACTGGAGGAGGGTGTTCGATCCCCTGAACTTGAGTTACAGACTGTTGTGAGCTGTGTGGTGCAGGGAATCAAACCAGGTCCTCTGTGGGAGCAGTCAGTATACTTAACTGTTGATCCATCTCCAGCCTCAGGGAAGATCTTTTGATTTATTTATTTTTTTAAGCTGAGGACCGAACCCAGGGCCTTGCGCTTGCTAGGCAAGCGCTCTACCACCGAGCTAAATCCCCAGGGAAAATCTTCTTTAAAGAATACCTGGAGGAGGGGAGATGTTCACCCTAGGGCTAAGGAATGGTGTGTTAGTGGAGCAAGTGAAAAGAGCAAGCAACGAGGTGTGTAGTGTGTTGTGTGTGTGTGCACACGCGGGGGTGGGGGGCGGGGAGTGCAGAGACTCTGGGTGTTGGTAAAGATTTAGGGCTTGACTCTTTGTGATCTGACTCTGGTGTTCCAGCAAGCTTCCCTGGTCTCCCTGGGGAAAGGGACTGAGTGCGGGGTTGGAGGTGAGAGCGCGCGGGCCAGCGAGCAGGTATTTCTAGATAGGAGCACGCGGCTTTCGATGAGGGGATCTGGGAGCTGGAGTGAGTTACAGATTTGGGGGTGTGTCCAAGACAGGTCTGAGTGTCTAATAAATGGGCTTGTGTCATATTCTTTTTTAAAATATTCGTTTTTTCGTTTTTGCCAGGCGGTGGGAGCCCGTGCCTTTAATCCCAGCACTTGGGAGGCAGAGGCAGGAGGATCTCTGAGTTCGAGGCCAGCATGGTCTACAGAGTGAGTTCCAGGATAGCCAGGGCTACACAGGGAAACCCTGTCTCAAATAAACAAAAAAGTTTTTATTTTCTGCATCTGATCGCTTACCCTTGCACATAAGTAAGTGCACTGCGAGCATGCTTAGTGTCCAGGGAGGCCAGGAGAGAGCGCTGGATCCTCTGAGCTGGAGTTGTGAGCTGCTGTGTGTGTTCTCTTCACCTCTGAGCGATCTCTTCGGGATTCAGTGTCATATTCTTAGACCAGGGCTTTGCAGACATTGAGCACTCTGCACTTAGCTACATGCTCAGCCCATGCTGTGTGTGTGTGTGGAAAGAACGAGAGAATTGGGGGCGGGGGTGGGGACCATTGCCAAGGGTGGTAGCTGTGTGGTTTTTCCTTCCATCTCTCTCAAATGTCCGGCACTGCTTGCTCTCACTCCCTCTGCCTTCCCGATGCAGAGCCCTGGGTTTGTTTCCCCCTCCCAACCTTGTTCCACATACCAGGGCCTGAGACTTCCCACAGGGAGGCAGTTTCCTGGAAGAGGAGACCAAAGGTCAGGAGAACGGAGTGAAAGACAGGCAGGGCTGGGGAGAGGAGAAGAGCGAGGTTAAGGTACACTTCGGGGAGGAAGGACAGAGGGAAGGAGAGGACCAACTAAGAAGCAGAGGGCCTGGCAAGGTGGGCTCCAGCGTGAGGCCGTCTCAAGCACAAAGCTAAGGAAAAGTCCTAGGGGCTTGGAGACAGATGGGGAGGAAGGTACGTAGGTGGGAGGAGTTGGGGAGAAGAGGAAAGGAAAGAGGAGGAATGAGGGGGTGGAGGCCGAGAGGGGGAGGAAGCGGAGGAAAAGGAGGGGCGGGGCGCGGGCCCTGACGGGCAGCTTCCGGGCGCGGCGGGGCTGGCCGCCGCCGCGGTCTCTTGCCTTGTATGGTCGGAGGACGCGGCTGCCCTACCCAAGCGCCCTGCGAGCCGAAGCAGATGCAGCTCCGGAAATGCCCGATCGCGATCGGGCCCAAGGTTCTAGGGTCTGCAGATGCTAGAAGGCTGCGACTCTTCCAGTGTTTGGACTCACAAGTTGTCAGGTCCCGGAATCTGAGATTCCTGGGGTCCAGAATCCTCACACCTATTTAAACCCCTGTCCCAACCCGGGAGGGCGCATGAGATTGAGGCAGGAGGATTTCAAGAGTTAGTTACAGGACACACACACACACACACACACACACACGCGGGTGAGAGGGCTCAGCAAGTAAAGGCACTTGCTGCCAAGCCGGAAGAGCTTGTTCTATCCCCGGGACCCGCTTTGTGGAAGAGACCGGATTCCTGCAGGCTCTCTTCTGACCTCCACGCACCCTCGTTCGCGCGCGAGCCCATACACACGCTACGGGCTAAAAAATAAATAAGTAATGAAGCCTGGCATGGTGGCTTGCGCTTGACCCCCATCATTTCAGAGGATGAGGCAGGAGGCTGACGAGAGTTGCAGTCCAGCTTGAGCTACAGTCTACTGTTTCAAACAAACAAAAAAGTAAACTAAACTAAGCCCGCTGTCAAGAATCTGAGGTCGATCTTCGCTGTCTCTGCGGGGCTCAGGGTCCCCTAGGACCCGGCTTCGAGGTGACCCCTTGCCCCCGGCCTCCCGGGTTTGCGATCCGGCACATTCCGTCCTCCCGCCCCACCCTCTACCCTTGGCCCCGTGGGGACGGAAACATCCCGTCCCTGCCCGAGCTGGGTCAAGAGCCGGAGGGACAGGACTGGAGCGCCCCCAGCGCCCGGAGAACTAGCTCTCCCTGTTCCTGCTGGGTGACCTCATCTCAACACGCCCTCTCAGGTGAACCACCGGGCTGGTAACGTCACTTCCTGCCAGGTAAGCGCCACTAGGCAGCCCAGCTCCCTGGCAAGTCTGGAGGTCAGTTTACCCATCCCGTGGCTGTGGACCGTGGGGAAAAAAAAACAAATTTCATCTCAGTTCACACTCAAGATTTTATTTAAAAATTCCAAAAAAACCACAAAAATAGACCTGTAAGGTAACAATATATTACTTAATATATTATAGTATACTTAATACAGTATCCATTTTAATATTACAAAAAGGAAAACGAAGTAGACGACCCAATATATATAAATACTATAAAATCTTATTACAATAAATAAAGTCGTCATAAATAAAGGGCCCACTGGTTGGGGCAGAAGGGATTTGGCAATGGCTTTGGCTGTTTGCTTTCGGAGGGAAATTTGAGCACCAGGGTTCTCCCTCAGGGGAGGCTTCAACCACCATACACTGAACCTGGGGGGGGGGGGGTCTAGTAAAAACTGGGATGGGGTTGTGGGAGCCAGCTCTTCACAGCACTTAAGATTCCAGGAGACCAGAGGTGGGGAGGGGCTGGTGCATACCTATATAACCCCAAAACTTGGGAAACTAAGGAAGGATTATCTCAAGTTTGAGGACAGCCTGGGCTACATGAGCCCCTATCTCAGAAACAATTCAAGAGTATGCTACATCTTAGGTACCCTAGGAACCAATCCACCTAAACACTGAATTTGCACACTAGGGACCTGCCCCAGCACAGCACCAGGAGTGGGTTAATGCGTTTTGGAATGTCAGGGAGAAGGCACTAACTTAGGAGTTCCCTTAGGTCCCCACAGCAGTTAAGTCCCGCCCTCTTGAGATCTAGCTGATCCATACTGGGTGGGCATGTCACTCGGAGACGGAGATGCGATTGAAGATGGGGAGACGCCTTGGGGGTGCAGGGGGCGGGGGAGGCCCAAACACTCCGGCCTCAAAGACGGGTGAGTCTGACCCACCCAGGCTGCTGCCGCTGCTGGCATAATCATCAGGATCGGATCCCAGGGAGTGTGCAGATGGGCTGCGAGCCAGGCCACCCAAGGGCCCCCAGATGGTGTTGGGGGTAGACCTTCGGCAGGAGGGGCAACAGGCTGGAATAGGGTCTCTTCGAGTCACAGGGGTCCCGGGGGCAGCAGAGAAGGCAGAGGGAGAAAGTGGAAGGTCCACAGGCGGTGGTGGGGAGCTGGAGGGCGAAAAGGAACATGAAGACAGGGAAGGGCCAGGAAAGCCTGATGGTGGTGGTGAGGTTCTGCGGCCTGAGGGCAAGCCTGAGAAGCTGATGCTTTGTCGAAGCACATGGGGCTGGCCTGGAGCAGCCAGGTCCTCGTTGGGATTGTGGATGAAGTGGCATCGAGAACCATAGGGACAGCGGCCCTGCATGTAGAACTTGTGGCAGAGTTCCGTCTTGTATTTGGGATGGCGATTGGCCTGGCGCAATTCACCCAGGCCGTGGGCAAACTGGCACTTAGCCCCGTACCGACAGCGCCCGCTCTCTGAGAAGGTCCGACAGAGCTCAGTCTTGTATCGAGAGGAGGTCGTGGGAGTTGCGGTAGGCGAAGTAGGCGAGGGTGACAGCTCAGGCCCCGGGCGGGGAGCCAAGGGTGCGAAGCCAGGGGGTGGCGGTACCCAACCACAGCTTCGACCCTCCACCAGGCTGGTGGAGCGGCCAGTCAGGCGAGAAGTGACCCCGGATGGGATGGAGTCGGACGAGTTTATGTTCCAAAGTCCCGACTCGGTTCCTCCGTGGTCGGACGACAGGTCAGGGTTTATCGACAGGAGGCTCTGAGGGAAACAGGGTTCGGTTAGGCCACCAGCAAGGGTAAGGTGACGACGCCCCGCCCCAGTTGTAAAGAACTTCACAAGCTTGCCATTCCGGTTTGTGGGTTCTCGGCCTGAGCCCCACCCGGATCACACAAACTACAGGGAGAACCTGATCATGGAGATTTGAGCATTTCAACACGCCTGAAGCTAATCCAGAAGGATCTAGGAAACCCAGTATCCCCGATGGAACAAGAGACGGGACCCCCAAACCAGAGCACGCCCCTGGTTCCCCAATTTCGGGCCTTTTAGACCTCCCCGGATATGACCGCCCATGGGCGCTCCAGTTTCACAACTTGGAGGAACCGGCCGAAGCCGACCCAGGCCAGATCTCTCTAGAACTCTGGCCGAGTCAACTCCCCTCTACCCGCTGGGGCGCCAAACCGCTCCAGAGGCAGGTGTCGGGGCTGCTTCCGCCCCGCGCCAAGGACGGCGGTGCGCCCGCTTTCTGTCCCGGGCCCGCGGGTCTGCGGGCCAAGGCCCTTCCTCACCCCCCGCCAGTTAGGGCTGGCCTGAGAAGGGAGGCAGGCGTCCAGGCCTAAGTTTGGGGCGCCAGGGCGTGCCGGCTAGCCAGAACTCACCTCATAGATGGCAGAGAGATCCATGGGGGCGCGAATGGCCGTGGACGTGAGACGGGAGGGCGGGCCGCGGAAGGCTGGCTGTGGCCCGCGGCGAGAGCGCTGGCCTTTTATAGCTCTCTTCGTCGGGGGCGGGGCCGGGGCGGGGCCCAGGGAGCTTCCCGGACGCGCCCCCGTGGCGTAGCCGGGCCGCCGGGCACTAGGCCCCTTCCGCCCCTCTGCTGGTTAGTTTGCTGAATGCGCCTGAACTTGGCTCGAGGGCAACCCCAGCCGCTCTCGGGAGGTTTGGCGTGTTTGTTAGACTGGCTGGTGGTGGTGGCAGTGGGGCGTCTGAGTAGTTTCCAAAGCCTGAGGACGGTCGGGAAGGGAACTGGGGCAGAAGTGGGGGCAGGGCTCCAGGGACAATTTGACAAGGGCAGAGACTGCGAGAGGGCGTGTGCGTGCGAGACAGACGGGGGCGGGGAGACACAGACTGGAAGAGACAGAGATGGCCAGAAGCGGAGAGAAAAACAAAGAGACAGAGTGAGAGACATACACCACGTTAGGCCAGCTGTTTGAGGGCTGTAGTTCCAGCCACTCAGGGAGGTTAAACCCTGTCTCGAAAAACAAACAAACAAAAAGTAAAAAGGGCCAGGGGTGGTGGCACACACCTTTAAAACCAGTTTAATTCCAACACTCCCCGTGGCTGAGGCAGGTGGATCTCTTGAGTTCAAGGCCATCCTGGTCTATAGAGTGAGTGAACTCCAGGCCAGCCAGGGCCACATAGAGAAACCCCGTTTCAAAACAAGCCCCCTCTACCCGGAAAAAAAAAAAAGTCAATGGCATATGGCTGTGATCCTGGTTCTTTGGAGGTGGCGTTAATTGACAGTCAGCTATTGAGCGAGTTCTAGGTCCCATTTCTAAAGAGAGAAAGCACTGCGATGGGGAGCAGTAAGCAGACAGCTCGGTGCTGGAGTGGTCACTTGGCACTCCTCAGCTTTCAAATCCCTACTTCAGGGGGTGTGACATATAGAGGAGAGAGACGGCAGGGTGCCGGGGAACAAGTGGATGACAAGTGGGTGACAGAAAGAAGCAAAGGTGAAATAAAAACTAAACCTCCTGGCACAGAACCTGAAAGACAGAACCAGTGATCAACGCGGAGCCCAACCCCCTCGTCTAGCAAGGCTAGACAGGGCCCTTTCCCAGCTGTACTTTAAATTATTAAGAGGTTTCGCTTCCGAAAACTCAAGGTTGGAATAGCTTGAGTTTTTTTATTAGGGAGGAAGCTCGTCTCTATTTAAAAAAAAAAAAAAAAAAAAAAAGCCACCTTCAACGTTGAATGGGTTTCTTGTAACGTAAGCAACCTTAACTAAAGTTGAAATTCTCGGGAGGATAGTTCTCCCCCAGATCTGTTAAGGTTTTTGTTTTTTAGCAGGAAGTCCTGGCTGGCCTGGAACTCGCGATCCTCCAATTCCCACCAACCAAGTAGTGTTAGGATTACAGGCATGCCTTGCCGCCACACCCAAGTGAAAAAAGAAGTGTTACTTCAAGGATATCTTCAGTGAAAAAATGTGTTTGTACAAGGGGGTTATCCTTGCTTAGGAGTGTAATTACAATGCCGGGAAGTTCTCGCACGGCGCGTTGCGCACTTGTATTGAGGTGGGGAGATTCTGCCAAGAGTCTCACCGGTTCGCCTCTCCGGTGGGGGGGGTGGGGAATCCCTGGTACACGGCTTTCTGGGGCCCAGGGGCCTTCCTGGGCTGGTCCCGTGAGCTGGGCGGGCCCGCAGGCTGCTGTGGCACGGTTGCGGCCTCCCGCTCGCCGGTGACTCACTCGCTTAGGGCGGGGGAGGGGGGCTTCCTGGAAGCCGTGACGAGGACGCTCAGCCGGGACGCTCGGGTTCCTCTCTTGTAACTAGGGATCCAGTCTGTTGTAAACAGTCTCGAGGACAACGGGAAAAGAAGGGAAGGAGGGGCCCAAAAAATTGGCCTCCCGCCCAGTTACAAATCCCTGAGCCAGCCGATTTTAGGACCAAACGCGTAAAACGGGGGTTGGGGTGGGGCGTGCTGGGGCTTTCGGAGGCCAGCTGGGTCTGGATCACGGAGGAGTAATTCCAGTTTCGATTCCCTGGAGACTGGGAGCTTCTGCCACCCCTGACTCAGCCTGGACCCCTCCTCTATCTGCTGAGTCACTGGGTCTCGGCCACTCTCCGAGGGGTACCGGGGTGGGGTGGGGGCAGAGGTGGAAGTATGACGATCCTCTGAAGATCGCGATTTTAAGCTGCAGGACCCACGAAGTGATACGTCTTTGTCCTAGAACACCGGGTCAGGTGCTCAGCTTCTTCCTACCCCCCCCCCCGGCCCCGGCCCCATCCGTCCCCTGCCCCCTTAGCTGTCCAGGGACCCAGACAGAGGTGGTCTCAGGCCTCACTCACTCTCCCTAGACCCCTGCCCCCCTCAGACCTAGCTGTCCAGGTCCCACTCCCTGTTCTCTGGACCTGGGAGTCGGAGGATCCTATCCAGCCCCAGCTTGGGTGCCCCCATCCCAGCAGGAAGTTCACGGCCTGACTCCTCCCTGCTCCCCACGTAGCCAGCGGGGAAAATCCGCGGCCCTGGCAGGGGCCGGGAATCCCCTCTGGAATGACGGTAGGGAAGGGGATGGCCAAGGTCCTGCGGGGCACTCGGCCACGTCCTGTGCGCGCTGGGGTGGGGGCTGGGGGAGCGAAAGGGGCGGAAACCAGAGAGGCTAAAAATATAGCAAGCACTTCCGGCGGGGGGGGGGGGAGGAGAACTCAGAGCTGAGTTTCCAGAAAAACAAGCGGCGACGGGAAACTTGGGGGTGTGAGAGCCGGTGGGCGGGCTAGAGGGCCCGTGTACTGGCGGCACGTGTGTGCCTGTCGTGATTGCCTGCGAGTGTGGTCCAGGCAGGGTGTTGCAGGGGAACAGCCAGTATGCCAAGCTCCCGCGGGAGGGAGGTGTGCTTGCTGGTGTGTTGTGCGGAGTCCTAGGTATGCAATTGGGGGCGTAGGTTCAGGACAATTCTGTGGCCCGTTGTTAAGGTCCCCATAGAAAAGGACCCTGTAAATAAATGTCAAGTCTGTGCCACTGATCACTGACTAGATCATGTGTGCTGCAGACGGCTTCTGGAGGATTGTCGACTGTAACTACTGCAGCTGTCTTTGAGAGGCTTCGTGGGAACTGTCACTTCCGTCCCCCATCCGTGTGTAACTGAACCACTGTGGGATCTGGGGTGACTTAAGTGTGTCATTCCTCACAGGGGCCTGGGTGATGGGATTGTGCACATAGGACCTTGAAGTAGATAGAGTGTGGGCTTTCTGTGGCTCACTCAGCACTGTTGTGGTTAGTGTGTGTACGAATGGTATTTGTGGGTCTGTGCCCTTGTTTGTGGCTGTCTTGGATGCTTTCTTGGATGTTACGTGGTAGACCTGAGTCTGGACATAGTTCCTCTGTGGACCAGTCACAAGGCAGTGAAACCAGTGAACTTTGGTGCCTGACGTAGCAGCGGGCACATGATGGGGGCGAGTTGCTGGTTGTGTTACGCTCCTGTGTCTGCCTCTGTGGGCAGAACAGACAGTGCACACACCCGCACCTAGATGCTGAGTGTCTGAGCCAATCTTATCTGTCCCCAGCGAATGAGGCTGCTCTGCCACAGAGCTGAGTCAGCTGTGATGGGCAAAGTCTTGATGGGGTGAGAGATAGTGGGCTAAGTGGTGGTTACAGGGTTCGGCAGTCACGTGGTTAGATGGTTGCTTTAGTACTTGCTCATGGAGCAGGGTCCATGTGTGTGGGAGGATGGCCAGTGTGCTGATCCCTGCTGGGGGTGGGGCATGTGCCCATGGTCAGCCTGTAGATAGAAGCAAGCCCCCTTCTGCCTCTCAAGTGCTGAGATTATAAGCACGGGCCACTTTGGCTGGCTCTGTGGTTTTTCATCTCATACACATCCCTCCCTGGTGTGGGGTTTTACACAGGCCTGTACAACTTCCCTCTCTGCCCGTAAGACTGGGAAAAGGCCCTTCATGACCCATCCAAGCTTCCTCCCGAGTTCCCTGAACCTAGCAAAGCTCTTCACTTTTGACAACACATTGTTGCCAGAGGCTGGCCAGTGCTGTGGTTCCAACACTCTGCTGGGGGATCCATAAGACCCCATTCCCTTTCCTTCCTGTCTGCTGTCACCTGCTTAGCTAGGCCTTCTTTGACAGACTGGCTCATTTCTGCCCAGGCTGGTCTCAAGCCGTCCTCCTGCCTCAGGCTCTCAAATGCTAGTATGAGTACAGGCCACGAGCCCACTTCTTTTCTAAACAAGTGTGTGGAGGAGGTCAGAAGATAACGTGTGAGTCAGTTCCCTCCCTCTAACAAGCAAGTTCCAGGGACTGAACTTAGGACACCTGGCATGGTAGCAAGTGTGGTTATCCACTGAGCTACCTCAATGGCCTCCACACCCATCTCTTTTCTCTTTAGAGACAGGCTCTCACTATGTCTCTGTCTGGACTTAAAACTTGTATTGGTTCTCCTGCATGCTGGAATTACAGGCTTATATGCCATGTTGCATTTTGTTAATCTCTAGGAATATAGGAATCTTCACTCACATTGCGCAGGGCCCTACAAAAGCTGCCATGTTTTTTTAAATGAGTATAGCTTGGTGCCTATCTTCCATGGTGTGGGGTCGTGGAATACACACCTGTCACCCGGAGTGTGGTTTTAAGCAGTTGGGCCTTGCATCTGAGTGCTGGATGCCACGCCTACCTGCATGTGATATGCTGACATCACCCTGTAGGGCCAGCTGTACCTGTCTCCCTGTACCAGACTGCCATATCCTAGCAAATACATGGTGTGAGTCTCTGGTTGGAAACTGATATGTTCTGCCTTGTTATTTTCTGTTCTATACAAGATCACTACATCCCTGAACCATTTCTAGAAATGAAGAATGGCCAAGGAGATGTGTGTTGGGTGCCCAAGTGACAAGAACCAGGTGATCAGTTGCTGTGTCACTTTGGGAAATAATTCCAATTACTATCTAGGTATTGTTGAGGGCTTGGCTTTTTCTTTTTGTTGAGATGAGGTGAGGTTTTACTATGTAGCTCAGGATGACTTTGAACTTGCAATTTTCTTGCCTCTACATCAAGATGTCAAGGCATTTTGTAAGTGTAGTTAAAGCAAATGGTGGTGCAGCCCTGTAATCCTAGGAGTTGCGAGCCTGAAGCAGGAGGATTGATCCCAAGTTCAAGACTAGCTTGGGCTACATAATGAGACTCTATCTCAAAAAGAAAGTTGAACATGGCGCTCTGCATCGAATCTGTCATCACCAACCCTTGTGTGGAGAAGAGGGAGGTGAAGACAGGACAATCAGCTGGGAGCTCCTAGGCCAGCTAGCCTGGAGTGTGGTGCACGAGACACAACAGGATGACAAAGGACATTCCTGCCTCAGACCAAGAGGAAAGGAGACCTACTCCACCCAAGGCCATCTCTCCCTCCACACATGGGTGCATCTTCCATGCATATACACACACACAGAGGAACGCTTGGGAAGTTGAGGCAGTTGACAGCTGAGTTGGACGGCAGCCTGGACTAGGCTATGGAGTGAGACCCTGTCTCCAGGCTCAAGATCAGTGACTTTAGGTAAGGCCCTGGGAATGGAGGGGATGATTTGACCAGACAAACGGGCAGAACTCAGGCTTCCGGGCACTGAAGGCAGGCAGGGAGAGGAATGCCTGGGCGGCGTGTAGGCACTTTGACGACTTCCCCGCTTTCCCAGTGTGGGAACCAGCGCACGGAGGCTGTCGGGTGGGACAGCTCCTTTCACTGCTGGGCCTGGGTTGGTAGTTCCATCTGCCACTTATCCAGGCCTGCAGGCTCTGGCTGAGCTCCTCAGATCTCTGGGAAGTGGGGTGCCTGTGGGGTTCCCCTTCCCTCAGTCCCTGAAGCCCCCTCTCCAGGGCCTGCTTCCCGGAGAAGCTAGGTTCTTCCCCAGAACCCATGATTCATTCCTGCTGGGGCCTTTTCACTTCTGCTTTGGGGCTAAAAATACAGGGGCCCAGGAGTCCCTTGGAGCAGGCCTCCCCACACATTGCACAATGCCCTCCGCTAGAGCCCTGCTGACGCAGGGTAGAGTTGAGACCCAAAGCTCCTAGGTCGTGTTTGCCGAGGTCAGGAGCTACATTCCTGCACTTCTCCTTTTCTGGGCAGAAAGTCCCTTCCTGTAGCCCCAGGTAACCCAGCATTTTGGTTCCCTCATATTCATATTCCCACTTAGGAGCTGGGGGCAAAAGGCAGCAACAGGGGACCGGAGAAAGAGGCAGGACTGGGGAAGATGGGTTAGAAAAGGATGCCTACACGGGGACAGAGCGAGGAAGGTCTAAAGGGCCAGTCAGTGCCGCACCCGGGGCCAGGTGGGAGGTCCACCCTAGGTCAGGGAGCAGAGTAGCTGGCAGCAGAGGGGAGTCCTTGCCTGTGCTGGCTAAGTCTCTGCTGCCCCCTGCTGGTTTCGGCTACATTGCTCTGGTATGACAAAAACCAGGAGCCACCTGTTTTGCCACAGGGCCTTCTTCATTCTCTCTGCCCCCCCACCCCCACCAAGACCTCAGAGGCTGCCCCCAGGGCCAGTTGAGGCTGCAGCAGTCTTGCCTGTGACCTTGTTGGCACAGTCCAGCAGGGCAGTGTGAATGTCTTTGGCACAGGTAATCTGGGCTTTGATGACGGCCAGGTACTGAGGGTAGGGCAAGCTGTCCGGCTGCACTGCGTCTGGCTTGGTGGCCGTGGGTACCAGCGTTGGCGAGTGCTTGGCGCTGTCACAGCTCTGTGACAGGCACTCGTGGGCCAGGCGCTGTGAGAAGGCAGACAGGAGAACAGTATCAGCATCACTCCCAGGCACCTGCAGCCACCCCCACCGCTCAAGCTGGGGCTAACCCGATGGCTCTGCCTCCGAGGCCAGTGTCTGGTTTTGCCAGCCTCTTGCTGGATCATCTGGGGACATGTGGCTACTTCTCGCTGGGACTCAGTCATTAAGTGTTTTGCTGTTTTCTGAGTACCAGACCTGCTATGTAGACAAGGCTGGCCTCAAGCTTCTCACCCTACTGCTCTACTCTACCCTCCTGAGAGCTGGGATCACAAGTGCACAACAGCTGGTGAGGCAGATGGCTCTGTCGGAAAGACAATCGCTGCCAAGCCTGACCAACTGCCCTAACCCTAGGCTTGGGTTCCCCCCTTGATGGCACCTGCACCTGGTCCTCGCCCGTCTCCTGGGGGCAGTACTCTGCCCATGTCCCCTTCCAAGGCTGTCCCTCTCCCCACTGCTCAGATCCCTCCTCTGCACTGATAGGACCTTCGCCTCTGCTCCCACACTGCTTCTCCTTGTGAGGCCTTGTCAGAGTTGACCCCCTTAGGAGGAGTAGTCCTCCTAATCCAGCGAAAGTAACTCCAGCTTGCAACAAAACTCCATGTAGCTGTTCTGTGCGCCAGACTGCAGTGTCCTTCCCACGGCTAGACAGTGCTTGCTGAGGCCAGCAGAAACCCTGATAGGAGCCAGGCGTAGGGCTACATGCCAATACTCCCAGCAACTGGGAGGTGGGTTAGACCAATTTGCCCCCCCCCCCACACACAGCTGGGTGGCAAGGGTTGGAATTTGCAGTGGTGCACCTGGGTCATGGCACTCCCCCCACCATGTGGCCAGTGAGCTCAATCACCATGCTGAGCTTTTGAACTTGGCTTCAGGTGATCTCTTTAGGGGTGAACAGCTCCAGAAATCATCTAACACACTTCCTAATTCCAATCAAAGCCTGGCGCTCACCCTGGAAACCCCTCCCCCAACAGTCCATCAGTCTGATGGCCTGGCAAAGCCTCCGAGCTTCTATCTGCACCTACCCCTGCCTCACAGCTCAATCATGACTGCCTCCCTGGGCTCCCCCCAGTTTTTGGTTTTCCGAGACAGGGTTTCTCTGGGTAACTCTGACTGTCCTGGAACTCACTCTGTACACCAGGCTGGCCTTGAACTCAGAGATCCGACTGCCTCACTTTCCAGTGCACTTGGGTTATATCCAAAGTCTAGTGAGACCCAGCGTATACACCTCAGCCCAGTCTCCTGACGCTCCCGGGGCTGACTGGTGAGTATGGTGCTAGGGAGTCAATCTACAGCTTTACTTGTGTTATAGAGACCTACCACTCAGCTACATCACCAACCTTACTTTTCTTTTTTTTTTAAAAAGGCTTTACTCTAGCCCAGGCTAGCCTGGACTTCATGGTAGTCCTCCTGCATCTGCCTCTTCTCAACTGTTACGATTACAGACATGAGCCACCGTGCCCAGCTCTCCTTTTTATGTTTTAAAGCAAGACCTCACCTATTCTCCCAGACAGGTCTTGAATTCTGACCCTTGTGCTTCAGCCTCTCCAGCAGCTGGGAAAATAGGACTATAGTAGCAGGCCTGGTCCCTTAGGGGAATTTTTGTGTGTCTATGTGTGAGTGTGTGGGTGAGGCTGCATGGCCAAGGGTCAATCTCATATGTTGTTCCTCAAGACCTGCCCTCTCCTTGGTTCTTTTTTTTAAAAAAGAGGATCATTAACTGGGCCCTGGAGCTAATAAGCTTCAAAGATCCAATTATCTCCACCTCTCAGCACTGGGATTATAGGCATATACTGCCATGCCCAGCATTTTATGGGTGTTAGGAATCAAACTCTTCCATGTTGCTCCCCATATCCCCATGGAGCTGGCCTATGCTCCACGCCTGCTTCTCTGCCTGCCCATTCAAGTCTCCTAGGTTTTGCTCTAAACCAATCAGTCAGTTACAGCCTGAAGCTCCTGCTCACATCACAGGTCCCCATGCCCTCCCTTCAGGCCTTGTCCTTGCTGCCCCTCCAGGCAGACTGTCAGGTGGAATTCCAGGTTCCACCAGCAGCCTTCTGAGTCACTCTCTCCCTACTCCAGGCTTCCACATGCCCTGAACTTCCTCATCCTGCGTAGAAAGCCTGCCTGACCACTCTGGTCCAGACTCCTGTCGTCACAGCCTTCTGTCCTTGGAGCTGCCCCTCTTTTGTCTTGAATCTGTCACTCCACTGAACAAGGAGACCTGTGAGGGTAAGAATCAGGACAGACAGCGCCCCCACTGCAGCCAAAGCACATGCATATCTCAGAGGACTTGACTGAGGAGTGACTGACTGACTGACTGACTGAGGGTTCAAAGCTGGGTGTGCACCTATCATCTCGGCGGCACACTCCAAATTTGAAGGCAGAAGGATCTTTGCAAGTTTGAGGCCTGCCTGGTCTACAGACTAGTGTCAGGAGAGCCTGTACTACTGAGTGACACCATCTCAAAACAGCTTTAAAATGTTCTTAGGGGTTGGGGATTTAGCTCAGTGGTAGAGCGCTTGCCTAGCAAGCGCAAGGCCTGGGGGTTCAGTCCTCAGCTCCAGAAAAAAAAAAAAGTTCTTAGCTGGGCAGTGGTGGCGCACGCCTTTAATCCCAGCACTCGGGAGGCAGAGGCAGCGGATCTCTGTGAGTTCAAGGCCAGCCTGGTCTACAGAGTGAGTTCCAGGACAGCCAGAGCTGTTACACAGAGAAACCCTGTCAACCAACCAACCAAACCAACCAACCAACCAAACCAAACAAACAAAACATTCTTGTAGGGAATTAAGCAGAGCTTGGTCACAAAGTATCTAGAAAGTTCCTTACCAAGCAGAGTTCCAGCTGATCACAGAGAGCATAAAACTCCTCCAGACACTTGTCAAATCGCTGTATGGGTCCATCACTGCTCTTTCTACAGCCAAGGAGAAAAGGCTGTTTGAGGAATGATTTCCAATTTCTGGGACACCAGCATCAGTCTATAACTAATCAAGTGACCACCAACAAATCAAGCCCAGGGGGGATCCAGACAAGGCTTGAAAAGGAGAGGGCGGGCTGTGGGGGAGGAGTGTCTAATGCTGAGGAAAGGAAAGAGCCTTTACTCACTGTCCGTTGTCAATGTTAGTGTTCTGAATCAGGTTCTGGGCTGCAACCTTCATCAAAGTCTAGTTTAAAAAAAATGAGAGAGAACAATAAGATGCAGGAGATGAAGTCAAGGAGGATCTACACTCTTTTTTCCCTGAGACAGGGTTTCCCTGTGTAGTTTTGCGCCTTTCCTGGAACTTGCTTTGTAGCCCAGGCTGGCCTCGAACTCAGAGATCCGCCTGCCTCTGCCTCCCGAGTGCTGGGATTAAAGGCGTGCGCCGGCGGCCGCCACCACCACCACCACCACTCGGTCGGATCTACACTCTTCAGATCCTTGGGCCTCCTTTCAGCTGGCGCCTCCATCCTGATAATACAGACTACAGCTCACTGCCATCCCCATAGAGCTCTCCCGGCATTTCTCTAGATGCCCACTCTCATTTGGAATTCCCACCAGCAACTTCCTAGGCATACAGACCCTTTACCCAGTCAGCACAGCCAGGAACGACGCGTAGGCCGGTCCTCCTTCTGCGGAGGACTTACCGACCACAACAACTGTTTCTCCCCATAAACTCACTCACTCACTCTTCCCCGCTCCTCCTTTGGTTTTTCCAGACAGGGTTTCTGTGTGTAGCCCTGGCTGTCCTGGATCTCACTCTGTAGCCCAGGCTGGCCTTGAACTCACAGAGATCCTCCTGCCTCTGCCTCCCGAGTGCTGGGATTACAGGCGTGCGCCACTACACCCTGCTAAAATTCTTCTTTCCCATTCATTCTCACTTTCTCTCTTTCTACAGATTCTCACTTTGGAGCCCTGGCTGGCCTCGAACTCACAGAGATCCGCCTGCCTCTGCCTCCCCAGTGCTGGGATTAAAGGCGTGCACCTCTACGGTCTGTCGGACAGAGCCTCGCTTTGGTCAGACACAGACACGGCAGATCTAACTCCTCTTCCCTGCCTACGATCTCTCCTTCAACATCTCGGCACCTCCTCGGAGCCAGCCCGCCAACCCGGCCCGCTCCCCGCAGCGTGCGGTCCATCACCTGGAGACTCTCCTTCAGCTGCGGGATGAGCATCTTATAGCGCTGCACAGGATCGAAGTCCTGCTGCTGCTGCTGCAGGAGCCCACTCTGGCCAGGTCCCACCAGCTGCGTCGGTTGCGGCTGTTGCTGGGGACCCGGGCCACCGGCAGAGCCCGGACCTGAAACACCCGCCGCGGAGGAAACGGCCGAAGCCTGCTGCTGGGGCGCAGCCATTTTCCTCAGGTAGAACACAGGATGTGCGTCACAAGCGCGTCCGCTGCGCTCTCACGTCAGCCTCTTCGTTTGCTAGTTAGCTCCGCCTCCCAGGCAGGTTAGCCAATGAAAGGAGAGGATTTGTGTTCGCCTCTCCCGTTTCAAAACCGAGGCCGTGACTGGGTACCGCTCCACCAATCGGAAAGGCGGTTCTCCGCTAGCCCCGCCCCCCGCCCCCAGCTTGCCAATCGCCGTGAGGGACTGACCGCACTCTATTTCCCCGAAGGCCTTGCAGCTTGAGGCTACCTGTCCGTCTAGGTGGCTGTTGGAGCGGGAGCTGTGAGGCCGCGTCCGGCGCTGCCCGCGCTTTCGCTGGAGTCTCAGCCGAGCCCTTCTCGCCGGCCCACCTCATCCCGCCTTTCCCCGCGGAGCCCAGCGCCTCCCGGGGCCTGTCCTCAGCTCCGGCGTCTCGAAGTCGGCACGCCCCTCGGCGTCGGCCCGCGGCCAGCGAGGACACAGCCCGCGCCGCCGTCGCCTGGTCGCGATGGCGCCCACCATCCAGACCCAGGCGCAGCGGGAAGAAGGCCACAGGTAGGCCCCGGCCCCCGGCTGGCTGTTTCCTGTTGTGCTGTGGGCTGCTGGCCGGCTTACAACGTCCCTGGTTCTCGCGGATCGGCCTGCGAGGTCGTGCAGCGCTCCCCCCGACCGAGGGGCGGCCCCTCCTAGGCCTGTGGTCACTCCCTGGTCCCCGGCCACTCAGTTCTGGAGTTCTACCTTGGGATCCTCAGGAAGGGACCTGCCTCGCCTCAGTCCCCTTCAGGGACGCTTGTGGGGCCCGGTCCTCAGGGGCTCCAGCATCTGCCTTCACTGACGGGGGCGTCTTCCCACACACCTGCCAAACCTGACATCAGTCTCTTTCTCCACCTCGCCAGGCCCAATTCCCACCGGACCTTGCCCGAGAGGTGAGCCCACTACGTTTTCCAGGGTGGGTGGGACACGGACGCTGGCAACACTGGCAGGGCGGTGGGGCCTCTTTTGTGGTTTTGAGTGTCGTCTCATCAGGTGACCCGGAATGACCTTAGCCTCGTTATCTTCGTCCCTGGGCCCCCTGGGTGCTGGGATTGCAGGCCTGTGGCTGTGCCCAGCAGCAGAAGCCTGGTTGTTTTGAAATCTTGTGTGTACACATCCCAGCTGTGTGACAGTCGGACGACTTGTTAGTCACTTCTTTCCTTCCACAGTATAGGTATAGGTCTGAGCGATGAAACTCAAGTCCTCAGACCCGAGCTGTGCCAGCAGATGCCTTACCTCCTGATCCATCTTGTCAGCCTGAGGCTGTTTGTTTTAAAAATGAGTATTATTCCTATCTTTAATTTTTCCCTCAAGACAGGGTTTCTTTATCCTGACTATCCTGGAATTCACTTTGTAGATAAGGCTGGCCTCGAACTCAGAGACCCACCAGCCTCTGCCTCCCGAATGCTGGGGTTAAAGGCAGGTGCCACCACGGCCCAGCAAGTATTTATTTTGAGACAGTTTTGCTCTGTGTCCCTGACTGGCCTGGAACTCCCTATGTAAACTGTCACTAGCCTGCCTCCTTCCTAAGTGTAGGGATTAAAGGCCTGTGCCGCCAACTTCAGCTATTCCTATTGTTTTTAATGAGGTATGTTTATGTGCATGTTTTGTGCAACTGCCCAGAGGCCACATCTCCCTGGATCTGGAATTACAGGTGGTTGTTAGCAGCCTGATGTGGGTGGGTGCTGGGAACCAAACTTGGGTCCTCTACAGGATAAGTACCCCTCTTCACTGCCGAGTCACCTCTGCAGGCCTGCGGTGCCTAATTCTGAGCCACTGTTCCTCTAGGTCTGGAGTGGTCTGCCGAGTCAAGTACTGCAACAGCCTTCCTGACATCCCGTTTGACCCTAAGTTCATCACCTACCCCTTCGACCAGAACAGGTGAGACGGAGGAGCTCAAGGACGGGAAACTGCTTATCTCATTGCGTCTTCCCCTTGTGCCAGCACAAAGGAGGTGCTCAATAAATACTGATAGAGAAGCCGCCAGGAAGGGAGGATGTGGGGGCCGAGGGTGGATCTGGAAATTACAACATGCACCTTTTCCCCCCAGGTTTGTTCAGTACAAAGCAACTTCCCTGGAGAAACAGCACAAACATGACCTCCTGACTGAGCCTGACCTGGGGGTCACCATTGACCTCATCAACCCTGACACCTACCGCATTGATCCCAATGGTGTGTGGGGAGACAGGGAGGGTCTGCTGTAGGTCAGCAAAGGCCAGGCCTGGGCATCCCTCACAGTCCTGCCCCTCACTCCCTAGTTCTTCTGGATCCGGCTGATGAGAAGCTTTTGGAAGAGGAGATTCAGGCACCCACTAGCTCTAAGAGGTGAGGTAGTGCCACATGGGTACTAGATGGGCTCTGCCAAGCATGGGACCCTGAGCTGCCTGGTCTTCTACTCCAGATCCCAGCAGCATGCGAAGGTGGTGCCATGGATGCGGAAGACAGAGTATATCTCCACTGAGTTCAACAGATACGGCATCTCCAATGAGAAGCCTGAGGTCAAGTAAGTGCAAACAGGTAGGAAGGAAAGGGGGCAAGACCCTAGAGATGTCCAAAGGTCCCTAATGACTTTTTCTTCACTCCTAGGATTGGGGTTTCTGTGAAGCAGCAGTTCACAGAGGAAGAAATATACAAAGACAGGGACAGCCAGATCACAGCTATTGAGAAGACTTTTGAAGATGCCCAGAAATCGGTAATTGGGGGAATGGGATAAAAGCAAAAATGTGGCTTAGGTTCTTCCTCTGTCTTACCCTATTTGTTCTACCAGATCTCCCAGCATTACAGCAAGCCCCGAGTGACACCAGTGGAGGTCATGCCTGTCTTCCCAGACTTCAAGGTCAGGCTTGGGGTGGGAGGCAGGGCAACCACCTCCTATGCCTGTCCAGTCCAGACTGACTCTAGTGTCTTCCCTGTCCCAGATGTGGATCAACCCATGTGCTCAGGTCATTTTTGACTCAGACCCAGCCCCTAAGGACACGAGTGGGGCAGCCGCACTGGAGATGATGTCTCAGGCCATGATCAGGTCAGGCTCTGCGTTCTGCCTTGGCCTGCTTGTTGCCGGGCCCCCATTTGGGTATTTTTGAGATAAGAGTGTAATCCTGTTGCCCAGGCTGACCTCCAACTCCTGGCCTTCCTCTTGCCTCAACCTTTGCAACGCCGAATTCACAGGCATGTGTCACCACACCTTTACTCTCTTCTCCCCACAATCAGGGGCATGATGGATGAGGAAGGGAACCAGTTTGTGGCTTATTTCCTGCCTGTGGAAGAGACACTAAAGAAGAGGAAACGGGACCAGGAGGAGGAGATGGACTACGCACCAGATGACGTGTGGGTGTAGGGTTAGATTTTGGGGGTTCAGGAGTGATGCCCCCTTACTCCTCAGAACAAGTGGACAACCCTGTACCTCCTCCACAGGTATGACTACAAGATTGCTCGGGAATACAACTGGAATGTGAAGAACAAAGCCAGTAAGGGTTATGAGGAGAACTATTTCTTCATCTTCCGAGAGGGTGATGGGGTTTACTACAATGAGCTGGAGACCAGGTACTCTGCACTGCTTCACTAGTTTGGCTCTGTCCTTACTTTTTTAGTTTTTCTAGACAGGGTTTCTCTGTGTAGCTCTGGCTGTCCTGGATCTCGCTCTGTAGACCAGGATGTCCTCAAACGCAGAGATCCACCTGCCTCTGCTTCCCAAGTGCTGGGACTAAAGGTGTGCACCACCACTACTCTGTTGGCCCTATATTTCTTGAGGCTACACAAGAACGACTCTGAGGGCATATGTACCTAAGGATTTGCTATAATGTGCGTGAGAGAGCAGCAGGAGCCTGCTTATTAATGTGGCTTGACCTTGATCTGGGATCAATACCTTAAACCAGAAAGAGAATCTTCACATAATGCAGTATATAAACAGTCACTTTTCTCACGTTAGGCAAGTGCCCTGCTATTAAGATACATCCCTAGTCCAACAGTTTATTAGTTTTTCTGTATGTAATGTGTTTGTTCAGGAGGTCAGAGGGTTGCTATCAGTTGTTTCCCTTTGTTGTTCTTGCTTTGTGTGCATGCATATCAAAGTCGGGGTAACTTGGGGAGAGTTATTCTCTCTGTCCACCATGGCATTTTACTAACTGAGTCATCTCCCCCAACCCTTCAGAGCAGGGTTTAAACAAAATACTGACACAACTTCAAAAGTGTCACTTCAGAACTCTTCTCTGAGGGCTGAAACCTAACTTGTCCTGTTCCTGTTGGCTGTGGTTTGAGTTTCTGTTCAGTACAGAGATGACAGGCTCTGATCCCTGTAGTCTGGCTGAAGAAGGGATAACAGGCAGGGTGACAATATTTTAAGTGATTATTACCATCCAGCTTCAGTCTACTCTTGCTGTGGGTAAGAGGCCTTGGGATATTGCTCACCAGTGAAGAGCTGCTGCTCTTCCAGAGGACCTGGTTCTTATCCTAGTTCTCACATAGCAATTAACAACTACCTGCTAACTCCAGTTGCCAGGAGAATCTGATGCCCTCCCTCTTCTGGCTTCTGAGGGTACTGCATACATGGTACACATACATACATACATTCGGGCAAAACATCCATTCACTTAAGTTGGGTAAATCAAATCACAGACATTAACTCCCCAGAATTCTCATGTATGCTGTATGTATACTCTGTGTTCTGGTATGCTCTGGGCCAAACGCTGACAGGACCCCAGGTGTCACATGAAAGTGGTCCCAGTTTGTAACTGAATCTTCCACCTTCTGCAATTGTCCACTGCAGGGTCCGTCTTAGTAAGCGTCGGGCCAAGGCTGGGGTTCAGTCAGGTACCAATGCCCTGCTTGTGGTCAAACACCGTGACATGAATGAGAAGGAATTAGAAGCCCAGGTAACAAGCTCTGCTGGCCCAGGACACCCACAGGGAGGCTAGTGGTGGGTAAGGACAGGGTCAGAGGTCTGACAGAACACCTTCCATCATTTTCCCAATTCACTGGTTCTAGGAGGCACGAAAGGCCCAGTTGGAAAACCACGAACCGGAGGAGGAGGAGGAGGAGGAGATGGAGGCTGAAGAGAAAGAAGCTGGGGGCTCAGGTACAGGACTGGTCCCATCCTGGGAGCCCTGGGAGGGCAGGCAATGGGGTCTCACCTGTCCCTGCTTCCTTGCAGATGAGGAGCCCGAGAAGGGCAGCAGCAGTGAAAAGGAAGGCAGTGAGGATGAGCGCTCTGGCAGCGAGAGTGACCGAGAGGAGGGTGACAGGGATGAGGCAAGTGACAAGAGCGGCGAGGATGAGAGCAGTGAGGATGAAGCTCGTGCTGCCCGGGACAAAGAAGAAATTTTCGGTAGTGATGCTGACTCGGAAGATGACGCAGACTCTGATGATGAGGACAGAGGGCAGGCCCGTAGGGGAAGTGACAATGAATCGGACAGTGGCAGTGATGGGGGTGGCCAGCGGAGCCGCAGCCAGAGCCGGAGTCGTAGCCGGAGTGCTAGCCCTTTCCCCAGTGGCAGTGAGCACTCAGCTCAGGAGGATGGCAGCGAAGCTGCAGCTTCGGATTCCAGCGAGGCTGACAGTGACAGTGACTGAGCCTCACCGCCTCTCGAGGAGGCCGGCACAGGCACCATTAGGGCAGGGAAGCACTTTTCTAGTTGTCTGTTTTGTGAGCCCTTTGTTCATCCCCACCCCAGTCTTTGCTGTTAATAAAACTAACTTCTCTTGACTTCACCTCCCAGAGCTTCTGTTCCCCTTTACCCAGCCCATCCCTACCCCCAGACGCTCGAGGATCTCCACTTAAAGCACAAAAGCAAGCCCCATGGATTTCCCAGGAAATGCGTTGTCACAAAAATCAGAATCTTTTTGGTTTTGTTGGTTTTTTTTGTTTTGTTTTGTTTTTTTTTTTCTCCAAAATAAGCCCAGACCATTAACAATTGAAACTCCAACAAATAAGTCTTCTCCAACAGCGAGAAAATGTACAGTTACTCAAAGCTGATTCTGCCAGTGGGGCTGGGGACAGAAGTGGGTAGGGTAGGGCAAACCATAGAGAGGACTGGGGAGTCAGAGGGTCAGGGTCCTGCCTGTCAGAGTGGGGCCGCCTGCGTCCTGCACTCTGCTGTCAGGTGGGGGGCAAGCTCTCACCTCCCTCTGGGGGAGGGTATCCCTCACCACCTTCCAGTGCCAAGCAGGGTCAGTCACCCTGATGGGAAGTGAACAAGACTAGACCAGCTCGTGGAGGTGAGGGTCCCATGAGAGGGAAACCTGCTTATTTCAAACAGGTGGCCTTTCACCCCACTTCCCACGGTTAGTGGGAGGGGCCGGAGAAGCCTGGGAGTTAGAGGGGAATGAGCAAAGGCACAGAAACCTGGAGGGCCGGGGTGGGGACTTGCATAGGTTGATGAGTGTGCAAGAGGTACATAAATACACCTGACACCCCGCCCAGCCCGGCACTGGGAGAGGTGGTGGGGACCACGGGCAGGTCCCCATTGCCACTCTACCCCCTGGCTTCTCCCTCCCTGGGATCAGAGCAGGGGAGGTCTACAGACCAGGAGGCAGGGGCAAGGTCTGGGGGATGGGCAGATAGTGCAGGGAAGGCTGTGGTTTTCAATTTTTTTTTTTTTTTTTTTTTTGGTTTTTTGTTTTTTCCCAACATTTTGTATCTTTAATAACATACACAATGGTTACCAGCCATATTCATAACAAAAGTTATTCATAAAATGTATCTAAAAATAACATTTTTTTCCTTTTCGTGTGAAAAGCTTGAGAATGTCCCAATGAGGGTGTAGGTTGAGGGAGAAAGAGGAGTTTGGAGTAAGGGACCCTGGCTTCCCCACAGCCTGAACCCCCCCCCCAAATTCCCTCCCTTCACCTGGGCCCCAGCACCAGCCCTCATCAGTACTAGGGAGCAGAGGGTTTGTGTGACTCAGGCTGGGCCGCACCTCTGAGCTATGACATAGTGTTCCACTTATATGAGGTCATGACATAATGGGGGTGGGGAAGGGTGACAGAAAGAGGGATGGGCAGGAAAACAGACACCCAACAATCCCCTTCCCCTGATTCCTACCCACAAGTCTTTTGCCAATGGACCTGGGGAGCAGAGAAGGATTATGTTGGTGGGGGAAGGGGACATTAAGGCAACAGACTTCCTGACCTCACTGCGGGCCTGGGGCTGCCCACCTTCAACCTCTGCATCTAGGAGCCAGGGCTGGGATGGGGAAGGGCGAGGGGGTCTGGAGGAGGGGGCTCTGCCCTCTCCTCTCATAAAGTTCAGGCTCCCCCTGCCACTGTCCTGGCTCAGAGAGAGGCCTGGGGATTCTAAAAATGACAGGAAACGATCAGAGAAAAACCGTTAAGAACTATATAAATATGTATCTTAAATAGGCCTAAGAAATTAATTGTAGAGAACCTCTGATAAACAGGGCAAAGAGAGGGGAGGAAGGTGGTGACTGTCCTGGGGAAGGGCAGGAACCAGTGACACACTGGTGAGCAGGCTGTCCACCCTTCTTCCCTCACTGTCATGGTTCTGAAGGGCAGGCTGCACAAGGTGGTCAATGTCTAAGGAAGTCTGCTCTCTGGGGAAGGGCAGGTGTCAGCAGTCTAGAGGAGGCAGGGGTGGGATGGGACCAGCAGGGGATTTGGGAGGGAAGGGTTAGGCAGTCTCGCCAGTTCTTGCCCTGGCTGCCCTCTCTGACCCCGGCCTCAGCTGAGATCCCTCAATGGGCCTGGGAGTGAGCAAGGCGTGTGCCAATGTTAAACAAAAGTTAAGAGGATGAGTAGAAAAATATCAGAATGTATAGCTGCGCCAGCCCACCCTCTCGCTGCCGAGAAGAAGCCTGTTGGGGGATGGCCCCCGCCCGCCGCCCAGGGAGCCTATGGGTGCGCTGGGCTGTGGGTCCCGTCAGATGGTGGAGGTTTTGTCTGTCCCATCTGTGGTAAGAAAGGGAGGAAGGGAGGAAGATCAGGAGCTGGTGGGGGGCCCTAAGGAAAGGCACTCACATAGCCTGTCATCCCAGGCAGGCCCTCCCTGGAGTCTGGCCTCCCCTTGGGACCCTCAGGATGGCTCCAAGTTGCTGGGTTCATAGCTGGAGATGCTGGGTAGGTGGGAGCTAGGTCAGGGGAAGAGAAAATGCTCACCACCCAAGGCGTGTTCTGTCATGCTCAGACACAGAGACTCCAGGGTGGGATTGATCTCCAGGTCAGGCCCAGGTACCGGGCAGTCTGAGTGGGAGAGAAGACAATGATGGTGGTGAGGAGAGGACCAACCAGAATGGGAAGGAAGGGAGACAGAGACTGCTGGCATGGGGCTGGGGCCAAGACATAAAGAGCTCAGAAAGCATGCATACAAAGGGGTAGAAATCATGGCTGGGAAGAAACAAACACAGGTCTAGGGTGTCACAAAGAAGGCAGAGAGACAGCCAAGGTAGGGGTTTGGCAATGCAGAAAACGCCAGACTTTTCAGACAGAGGAAGTGATGTGAAGCCGGGGGAGCGTTCCTGGAGGCCACACACAGGCTTTGACTATTATGGACATGGATTCCAAGTTGCCTTGGGCAGTCTGGGCACCTGTCCCAAACACTGGGTAGCTTCTTGCTGACTGATGGCCTACCCTCCATGCTTGGTTAAAAGCTTAGCTAAAGCCCTTCCTGTGCCCACTTGGACTTGTTCCTCCAAACAGGATATAAGCCAGGCTGAACAGGTGTCCTGAATAGGACAGCAGCCATGGGCCTATCCTCACAGACTTCTCAAAAGGACCTTCCTATTTAGCCCCTCCAAAGAGACCAGGTCCAACACTGCTAAGTACTTTGCTTCATCTCAGGACACCTGAGCTTTTGAGCTGTGCTCCTAGGTTCTAACTCCGATCTCAAGTCTCCTCTTTCACACCCAGCCATCTACACCCTTAAGTTGGGTCCTAAGGAGACCCCATCTCTCTTAAAAACAAGCTTTGAACTTGAACACTCTTTGTAGCTGATTGGTAACTGGTGAGGTTAAGAACAGACTTGAGCACCCTTCCCATGAGCATCAGGGGAGGCTGCCTGACAGGCCAACACACTTGTTGAAACAATTCCCACCTTTGCACCTATGGCACACCCATTCACTCAACACCATTTACACAATATATGCTCCCAGTTTGCCAAGATCTGTCCTAGGATGTACACAGACTCTGGCACCACAGATAGAGGCCTACTGGCTATTTTATCAATTCAGAAACTCTACTGGCTATAAAGTTTCTGACTGCAAGAACTTAGGTCAAATCTAAGACCTGTCCAGAGCAGCCCACTGAAGTCAGCTTCCTGTCACAGATGCCATGCCTAACCCAAGCACGCAGGAGTAGACCAGACAGGAACCACTCTCCCTCAACCAGTCAAGCAGGAACCCAGAGCTAGCATACCTTTGATCTGACACCTGTCACTCAACCCTCCTGACTTCTGACCTCCAGGCTGGTGTGAGCAGAGGAGAAAGAGCCCACCTTCACCACCCTTTACCACAGAACCTCATTACAAGGTAGAGTCACTGGATCCAGCAGTCACCTGCCTCTGACAGAACAGAGGTGGGCTGATAAATTATAATCTCCTCACTGACCTCTCAGACTCAACCCCTTCTGAGTATGAACTGAACCTAGAAAGACAGTGACCGTGTCATAGGAAAGAAAAGACATGTAAGCAGAGGGGAGATAAGGTATTCCGTGAAGGGGAGAGCACCCCAATAGACTTAATGGACAGAGAAGGAAAACACCTCCCTTAAGACACAGGGAGATGGGAGGTGGTACATAGCCTGGAGAGACCTGCTACAAATCCAGATGTGAGATCCAGGTGAGGAGACAAAAGTTAACTGAGGAGGTTGACCAGTCTGAATGCCAGAGGCAGGGCACCTCACCTGGAGGGAACATGAGAATAGCCTGGGGTGACGAGTGGACTGGGAGCGAGTGTGTGCGCTGCACAGAGCTGCGGCTCTGGCTGGGCATGCTGTTACTGCCTCCAGGGTTGGCAAACCACAGGTTCTGCATAGAACATGAGAGAAAGTGTCAGGATGAGTGGGAGAGACCCAAGCCCTTGTACAGACACACATCCCAGGTACTGCCACCCCAACCCCAGAAGTACTTAGGCTTCCATACCAGCCGGCTCACCTGTCGGCCCTGACCCCCAAGACTGGGGCTGGTAAGGGCATGTCGAGGAGAGACACCCCCAATGCCTGAAGGGCTCAGGAGGCCCATCCTGCCAGGTGGGAGGGCCCGAGGAGGCATTGGGAACTGGCGTTGGGTCCGCCGGGCCACACCCATCCCCACAGAGCCAGCTATGGGGAGCGAGTTGGAGCCAAATGCCCAGCTGTCAGAGAGTAGAGGGCAGGGTGTTAGCTCAGGTAGAAGTGTCCATATCTCTTACCTTCTCTCAACTCCAGTAGGTGGGACAAAACACCAACTTGCTCTGAGAAAGGATTCCCGGACCATATCCTTGCACTCTACATGCCTGTCTCCTGACCAAGGATGGGTATGGGAAGCATAGAGAGGTAGGTGTCCTTGCTGCACCCTCAAAGCAGCTCTCCAAATGTCACTCCTCAAGGGAGAAATGTACGGTCTGGTGTAAGAAGGGACCTCAGAGCCTTCTGCATACAGGTAAGGAGACAAAGGTACAGGAGAAGGGTCTACTCCACAGACACATGCTGGGCTTGGCCACCTCGGCATCCTGCTTTCTTTTCTGTGGTGCTGGGATGGCAGCCAGGGCCTCATGCACAGTAGGCAAATTCTCTGTACACAATGCCCCAGCCCTTGCACACTTGTACTGTTAACATTGGATCAGACTCCAGCTGCCTTTCTTTACTCTCTCTCGCCCACAAGTCCGGGCACCTTCCCTGTAGCTCTTTCTCTCTGGGACAGAGAGCTGGTAACAAAGTATACAATGGGTCCATACCATGGCTCAGCAGGTAAAGGTGCTTGGCACCAAGACCAATGAATCTGAGGAGTTTGACCCCTGGAACCCAGATGGTATAAGGAGAGAACTGACTCTGAAAGTTGTCCTCTGATCCTTACCAGTGCTGTGTGTGACCTGGCAGGCCCTCCTCTCTCTAGCAGCTACAAAGCAAGTTAAAGGTTCTACCTAGCGTCTACTGCTATGTCCATAGCATGTAAATTAGATCAAGTTAAAGGTTCTACCTAGCGTCTACTGCTATGTCCATAGCATGTAAATTAGATCAAGTTAAAGGTTCTACCTAGCGTCTACTGCTATGTCCCATAGCATGTAAATTAGATCATGTGGCATAAAGCTGTCCATCTCCCTGAAAATCTGTTAGAGCCAGAACCCCACTTCGTTTTCCAGATTTGAAAGGAAAGCTCCCTCTTCTTCCCTTCAAAGCCCCCTTGTGGCTGCCTATGGCCATGATGATACATCTCCCCTTAATGAAGCCTCTCTGGACTGAAGACCCACTCTCCCTCTTCAGGGCCCCATCTCTTAAGAAAATTTTATGAAGGACAATCAAATGTCAGTACCTTTCCACAAATCAGTCTCCTTCCACAAATTCTACCTCCCCATCCCCCATAGTCATAGAAATCTACTTGCCTCTGCCTCCTGAGTGCTGAGAATAAAGTCCTCTCTCCCTCTCTTGATTTTTTGAGACAGGGTTTCTCTATGAGTCCTGGTATCCTTGAACCCAGAGATACCACTGCCCCAGTCTCTCAAGTGCTGGGATAAAGGCATGCGCCACTACATCTGGCCTTTTTTCTCTTTTAAGTTGTACATCTTGATTTTCTAGAAACTCTATACTGGATGATTTGAGTAAGTATAGCAGGGGCCCATTCCAAAACACAATCACCCTTTTAGGCACCCTCATGCTAACTCCATGGGCCTAGGAAGGTGCCCACCTACCCCTTCTGCTGCCTGTAGTTCTGCATGTCCAATGCAGCTTTGCGTGGAAATGTCCGGAGGAGTTTCAGCACTTGCTGCTTCCAGGACAGCAGCCGCTTCTTCTGTGTTTCTGTGAAAGCCTAGATTGGGGGAAGGGGAATGCTGGACAGAAGACCATGCTTACACATTAGCTGGGGGAGATAGGTGTGCAGTAGTGACCGACTGCAGTTATCTCTTCCTGTGAGCATGAAGAGCAAGGGGCAAGGAACTCTGACCCTGTTCTGTGAGGTGACCTGGGAAACCTGGACAAGTGCTAGCCCAAGAACAAGTGGGGAATGGCCACTTCCCACATACAGTGTGTGCCAAAGCTGAGAAGCCCTTGAAGGCAACACTGGAGAAGATGGAGGATGGGCTGGAACCTGGGCCCTGGTGCATTCACTGCAGGCTGAGAGGGGTGGAGCAGTCTCTTTTCTTCTTGGGAGCCCTAGTGAAGGTCTTACCTCGTGAGTCAGGCACTTTTCGATAAGCTGGAGGTAACTGGTGATGTTCTCCTCGTCTGGTCGGGACACCAGCAGCTGGGTGCATACTGAGGAACATGGGAAAGAGCAGACAGAGCTTAGTCCCAACATAACCTCTGCCACACTGCAACCTCCAGCTGCTGGGTGCAGAGGGATGAGAAACTTGGGCTGGTTAAGTCCCAACTCCTGGGCTTTGAAGGCAAGGGCTAGTACCATCAGCCCAGAGAGGCCTGCAGGAAGAGGTCTAGTCCCACTCAGTTTCAGCTATTCTGAGGTTCACCTCTAGGGTCTTTAAAGAAGAAACATGGCTCCCCTTTCTCTAACTTGGACTTGAACCATGGTGCCTGGGTTCACCTAGTATTCTGTTTCAGGATTCTGGGATAGGCACTGGTTGCTCTCACCTTTGCCCATCACCCGTGTAAACTGGCTGGGGATGTCTCCGTCGGCGACGGGAGCTGGGGCTGGCTCACTGCTATCAGAGGGAGCTGGAGCTGGTGGAGGAGGATAGTTCTCTGCAGCTGGAGGGTCACTGGCCTCAGTGCCCTTGTCTGTTCCAGGGTGGGTGAGGGGAGGCTCAGCACCTGGCAGTAGCGGCTCCCCCCGACCTCCATCCTTGGCAGTAGGGGTGGCCTGAAGGACACTGTAGGCCTTGATAGGGGTGATGATGATCTGCTGTAGCTCCTGCAGAGCGCTCCGTAGATTGCCACCTTCCAGCACATCCTGCAAGGGAGGATGTAGCCAGGTCAGGCACAGACTTCATGGTGGTACCAAAAATGACTACACAAGAGTGGTCAGATGAGGTTCAGAGAAGCCCAAAGGGTGTGCAAGGTTCCAGCACAGAGATCAGATAAGAGAAGTTCTGGCCCATCAGTCAGGTAAACTCTTCCCTCCAAGGAAAAAGCAGAGATTCAGATAAGATGTGAAGCAGGAGGGAAAACCAGAAGGAGGCAGCAGGGAGAGGAGAGAGGAAGATAATGGAAGCAGACACAGGATTGAGTGGAAGAGAAAGTCAAATGAAAAGATCTCTTGTACAACTGCAACTCACCCACAAAAGTAAAAACCTATCAGGTCTAATGTTAGAAGATGGAGACATTCTGGAATCACAAACCAGAACAGGGAAGGAAGAGAGGGCAGGAAGGAACCTCTCGGGCAGAACTAAGTGAGCTCTTTGATGACAACTCTTTGCTCAGGGTCTCTGGAATCCAGCTGCCCATGCCTGAGGCCACCAGAGGTCAGACTGCAGGAATGAGGAGGCCCAGGCAGCTGCCAAAAAGGCTGACCCAAAGCCTTCCACCTGCCTCTACCACTGGGCCTTGGAGATGAGGATATCAAGTCCTCACCTTCTCTAGGGACTTGAGGACGCTCTGTCTCTCACGAAGCTTCTGAATGCTCAGGGCTATCTTGTGCCGGGCACCTTTGGTGACGTTCTGTGATGAGGACAGAAGGAGACAGGAAACTGGATATAGGTGAGGTACACAGGGGTGTCCCAACAGAGACCAGGGACATAATAGCAAGAACAGCACCCAATGGTGCTGGCCCAACACCTCCCCGGTGGTCCCTCGGGTTCACCTGTGACTCAAGGTGCTGCTCTGTTAGGGTCATCATCTCTTCGTAGCTCATCTGTGAGAACAAAGCAGCATACTTGTGCAAGCGGAGGCTCTTGAGCCATGAGGGCACGTCTGTATAAAAGGAGAGAGGGTTAGTCAGGAGAGGAATACTGGTGACTGGGAGATGAGGGTGGGAAAGAGATCAGGAATAAGCCACCAGTAGCCTTAGAAACTGCAGTGAGCTGGGAGGGGTTGGGACCAGAAGCTGCCTCTACCTGCCTAGTGAGGCCCTTTCAAGACAGTCTTCCCCAGCAGGACACCTGACCTACTGAGCTGCTAGGATGGCCTCCATGATTTAATCTCATCCATCAATTATCTTGAGCTCTGGCTGGCTGTGAGGGGAGGAGCTATCTATTGCCTTCAGACCTGTCCCCTCCCTGAGGTGGCAGCTACAGGCAATTTTCTGTCCTTCTAGCCCGGCCCAAGCCCTGGAGAAGGGTTCTGGCATGTCCTCTGGATGCACCTTTCATCCCGCTTCCATCCTCTTGGAAAGTGTTCCGGCTGGAGCCCTGCTCCTCCGTCTGCTCACTGCCAGAGGAGGCCACACTGCTCTGTGGCGAAAGGGGTGCGTGGTCGGGCGTGGTGAAAGCAGCCCGGGCCCCAAGCTCCTCTGGACTCGGCCACTCACCAGGGGCCTGGGGGCTTGTAGGGATGAGTGACATGGAGCGCTTCAGTGGGCTAGGGTGGATTTGGCAGGGGAGACCTGGCCAGAGAAGGAAAATCAAGAGGTCAGGTTGGGAATCTGTGCACAAAAAAGACCATGGCCTGCTCAATTCTGTAATCTACCAAGGGGAAGGAAGGGAGCCAAGGGGCCCCAATAGCAACTGTCTATAGATATTGTCCAACCTCCCACGCCAACACCCAACTTCCCAGCATGCTGCTGCCAGACTCCTCTGAACTTGCCCTGCAATTTGCTCACACTTTTCTTTTTTCTTTTTGGTTTTTCGAGACAGGGTTTCTCTGTGTAGCTTTGCACCTTTCTTAGATCTCGGTCTGTAGACCAGGCTGGCCTTGAACTCACAAAGATCCTCCTGCCTCTGCCTTCTGAGAGCTGGGATTAAAGGCGTGTGCCACCGCCCAGCCTTTGCTCACACTCTTATCCAAACCCCAGTAGCTGGATTCTTCTCTTCACTCTTTCTACTTACAGCCCCCTTTCCTTATAGCAGCCATGCTGATTGTTTTTAGGGGTGGTGGCTTCTTAAGAGATTGGTTCTCACTTTGTAGCCAGGCTGACCTCAAACTCAGTGATCTTCCTATGTGCTGGGATTACAGGCATGTGCCACCACACTCAACTAGACAGTGACACTTCCAATGTGCAAATTTGGCCTGTTTAGATCCTAGTGGCTTCCTTCATGCTGACAACAAAATCCAAACTCTTCCACATACCTGAAAGCCCTGGCCTCTAGTCACCTCTGATCTCTTATCTCCTATAGCCCAGTCCTTGGCTCAAGGTCTTTCTAGTCCTCACTTCTCTGGAACCAACCACCCTAGTCCTCTTTTGAGACAGGTCCTCTCAAAGCATCCTTGTGCTTCTGTCTCTTAATAAATATATGTGATCACCCTGGTTTCTGAACACCAAATGCTTGCTCTGTAACACTTTAAGGTTACACCAAAGGATTTTGACATTTGCTCTTTTTCTTTCGGTTCCCTTTTCTGTGATACTGAAGAAAGAATGAACCCCAGGGCCTCTTGCAAACTAGACAAGTACTCTGCCACTGAACCCTACCACATTCTCAACTCCCCAATCTTAGCAGCTGGCAGTCTCAAGCCTCAGTTAACTGTTACCTCCTGAGCCCTACCCTAAGTCTTCCATTTTGTCAATGCCTTCTAGTCCTCTATCCCAATTATTCTCTCACCTTTAAACACTGATCACAACCCAGAATCTCTTACATAGTTGATTGCTTATTAACTAGTAAACCCCTTTGCTAGACAAATGCAGAGATCTGTACATGACATCATCATATCCTCAGCAATCACAGGGGGGATGGCCGAGGAAATTGCTTCCCTAGTACTTACAAATAAGCCAAGTACGCTGAGTCCCTTTTTACTTTGGGGGCGGGGAGATCAAGAAAGAGTACTGCTATAGTGGCCCAGAACCCACTATAGCTCAGGCTGACCTCAAACTCATGCTCCCCCTGCCTCAGTCTCTCATGCATTGGGATTATAGGTGTGTCCCTTCACGCCTAGCTAATGAACTGCTCCTCTAACATCTCTGTGACTGGACCCTTTGTCTCCATTTTTTCCTGGACTAAACCCAAACCGACCAGCTAAGAGGCCTGGTAACTCAGGGTGAAGTCAGTACCCTCTTCCCCAAGACATTTGACACTCTGTCCACTCCATTTCTGAGGTAAGCAAAAGTTCCAAGTTGATTCTCTGGACAACACAGTACCCTCTGAACATCCAGACCTTGTCACTGTCTTTTCCCTGTCCTAGCACTGCTTCACCATCCCTTTCTGTCAGCCGCTTCTGCCTGCGTCTTGCTCAAGCACCTCCTTTGGGCTACTGCAGGTCAAGCACTTGCTGCCCTTGTGCTAGCCAGCTTCTTGTACTGGACTTATGAAGGGGAGCAACCTGGCCCAATCATTTTTGTACCCCAGGCTCAGGGGCAGGATACAACACAGGAGCCTTCCAACTGAGTTTCATAAAGAACAAATGAGTGTTAAGAGGGCCTGTGAGCTCAGCACAGGGAATCCAGAAGTTCCCGTGGCAGCCTAGAGAGAAACAGAGAAAGCCAAAAAGCCTGGTTAGGTGAGGACAAGGACCCGGAAGCTGAACTACTTTGCCCCAGTTCCCACAGGGGACTAAGAAGAGAAAGAGTACAGGATGGGGTTCCTCTAAGTGTCCCAGTGACAGGCCACCCAGAAGGAGGCCATCTTGGTACAGACTCCAAAGTACCTTCTGTTACAATATGTAACAATATGTAACAATATTCCTAGCCAGAAAGTCACTCAAGGGAGAAGGTCTCGACTAGCCCACTGTACACAGATAGTGTCAGCCTCCGCTATTGCCCAGGACCCTGTTACTCAGGGCTCCTTCCAAGTTTCTGGACACTGTGGACTCTGGCTTCTGCCCTATGTGGGGCCTCTTGGAAAAAGATGGCACTCTGGGCCCCAGAGCTGGAAAACCCTCAATACAGGCCTTTGTGCCTGTCTTGGTGCCGCTGGCCACCTCCTCCCTCCCTTCTCAGCCAAGAAGTGGGCTGGTGAGGCTGAGAGGGCAGGAAATTACCCTGACTGAAGTGGCCATGCAGTTCCTGAGGAGTCCTGCTTGGCCTGTGTTGGGGTGGAGGCTGGCCGCTGCCTGAGGATTATAAAAACAGGAATGCCGGCTACAGATCCATGGCCTCACACTCTCCAAGAAATCCTGGTCTGTCCTTGGCAGTACACCAAACTCACCCTGCCTGCCCTCCCAGGCCAATCTTTGCTTCCCACTCAAAAATATTTTAACGGTTTCCTGCTTCCTGCAACTGTCTGATATCCAAAAGTTTCATTTTATCCTTCAAAGCCCCAAACAGTGGGCTTTTAAGATCTGACTTCAAATCCTAATTCTACTACCTCTGAAATCAGTGCTCTTGGACAGGATTTTTGTCTCTTTGTCCATATGAAGTCCTCAAATAGGTACAGGTTAGCCTAGCATGCACCAATGTGATCACTGGAAGAATCTTAAGACCTGCTGTACACTGGTGCTCCACTTTCAATCATGGTGTGCCCTCTACATGGAATGGTTCATACACCTATTCAACACTGTGGAAGCTTGGTCCTTCAAAGTTGCTTGGAGTGCTGGGGCTGTAGCTCAGTGGTACAGCCTTGTCTAGTATAGTCAAGATTCTAAGTTCTACTACCAGTGTTTCCAAAAGAAAAAGCAAAAACAAAAAGCCTACTAGGGTTCTGAGCCAGGAAGCACACAGGGGTGGGAGGAGTCACTGCATGGGTCATTTTTAGGCAGAGGCTGTGCAGTATTCAGACTCTGAGCTCCAGAGCCATACTACCTGGATTTAATTCTGACATTATCTTGGGCAGGTGACTTCTGAGCCTAAGCCAAGTTTTATAGTTATAGTTATGAAGTCCTCAGAATAGCTCCTGGCAAAGTGCTCAATGTTTCCCAGTCAGAACAATCAATGTTAATATACTCTCCAAACATGGTACAGGAAGTGTGGTACTTCAAAGTAAATGGGGTTGCTAGAGTTCCCTGGAAATGCGCTGAGAACCCTGTCTTGCCTGGCCTACTTTAATCAGTGCCTGCTGAAAGGGGCTGACCCCTAAGGCTAAATCATGAGCACTCGCCTTTAATTAGGTCACGCCACTCTTCATGGCTTAGAAAAGCCACAGTGTCTTACACTGTTCATCTCAGCTAACATCTCAAAAAGGCACCTTAATACCGGCTCCTGTCTTACCCAACCTCTGGGCTTAGCTGGTTAGCAGGACAGCACTGGTCAGGGCAGTTCTGGCTCAAACTGCTCAAGTCTGAACCTTGGCCAGTTCCACTACTTGTTCTACGTGTGATGTCAACTACGTGATTTCCGATCTTTGAATCCTAAGTCCTCATTTGTAACATCATCGGCCTAATGGAGTGTGACAAGGTTTAACTGAGACCGTGTCTGTGACGGTGCTGCTGAGAGCGCCTGGCACCCATGCCCAACTGTAAACAGCTGGCGCTCTGCAGTGTCAGATTTAAACTCACACTTCTTGTGTTGGAAGACCAATCTCGAGTGAGCTAAAGAAACCTCAGGTGATGGTATCCATCCCTGCCAGCGGTCCTCAGAAGCCAGTCAGGAATCAAAAATGTTGGTAGGGAGGGCTGGAGAGATGTTCAGTGGTTAAAGAGTGCTGGCTGCTCTTGCAGCAGAGGACCAGAGTTCAGTTCCCAGCACCCACGTGGTGGCTCACCACCATCTGCCACTCTTGCTCTACGGAACCCTCTTCTGGCCTCTTTGGACATGTTATGCATATGGTACACAGACAAGCTAGCAAAACACCCACCCACACATTTAAAAAAAAGAAAAGAAAAAGAAGGAAAAAATGCTAAGAGGGTCACAGGGCTCATGTATAGGCATGGACTCAGTGTTCTCTCAAGCTGCCATTAGGAATATAGTCTGTGAAGCTCCAGATCTTGAGACTTTTTCAGAAGCTGGAAATCCGATTTTTAAAATTTTGTATACTAAACTTATTTAAAACCAAATCAAATGTGAGTTCCTAAGACACACCTATAGGTCAGATTCTGCTCTGAGGCCGGTTCACAACCTCTGCACTGCCTCCCTCATAAGCGGAGGCCCAGAAGGGTAATGGGACTGGCTAAGGCCACAGAGCAAGAGAAGATAGCCCATTCTGACTATTTTCAAGTAGGAACAGCCACCTAGGAAGACAGCCCTCACCTGTGTTTGCATTGCTCCCAATACTGTTGATGGCCGGCGGCACTGAGCTGGATGGGTGAAAGGGTACGTGTCCATTTTCCCGGGGTGGCTTGTCCTGCCAGCCTGGTCCTGCCTCTCCAGGGGCCAGCTCTGCAGGTCCCCCCCACTCATCTGAGCCCTGGCGTGAATGGTAGGAGGGCTCTGGCCGGGTGCGGAAACCACTAGCCAGCCGCTCTTCCAGGTGGCTCAGCCAGAGGGCGAGCGCATTGCGGTCCTCCAGCGTGGTGGCTGGGTGGATGAGGGCATAGGAGAGCAGTTGGCGGCTCTCCTCAATGAAGGCATTGCTCTCGATGGAGTAGGCCAGCACCTTCTGCAGCAGTCTCATGTACTCGGACTTGGCCTCTGTGTTGCCTGGCTGGAGCAGGGGCAGGTGGGATAGCAAAAGGGACACCACCTTCTCTTTGGACTCCTGCTGCCACTGGCTGACGATGGCTACAGAGAGAATGAGAATCAACATTAGGAACATGAGGAGACACTATCAAAAACTTAAAAGCTCATGGTCTCTCCCTCAGTTCCAGTCTCCTCTACTTTTCCCATTTATTACCCTTGACCCTGCCCTCATAGAGCTGCTTCTAAAGCCATTTTTCCTACTTCTATCACTCCTGTCCTCAAAAACCTGCAGTGACCTCCAATCCATTCAGGCATATGGAGCTCCTCCTGCTACATAAAGGCTTATTCCTTTGCTGCATCTACTTGCCTGCTCGCCAATACTTCCTTTCTGAAACAGCCTCCTACCTAAAGGGAAGCGTTAGAATAAAAGTTAAAAGTGTGTTCTCAGCCAGGAAATAGTGCACACCTTTAATCTAGCACTTGGGAGGCAGAGGCAGAAGGATCTCTGAGTTCAAGGCCAGCTAGGACTACATAAAGAAAACGCATCTCAACCCCAACCCTGACCCCCATCCTCCTCAAAAAGAAGAAAGAAAGAAAGGGGGAAAAAAAAAAGCTTGTTCTCTGGCATAAGATAGTCTAGATTCTTCACTGGTTAGATTTTAGGTAAGTCATCTTAAATCTCACTGAACACTGATTTGTTTGCTTTTGGAGGTGGATTCTTGCTATGTAGCCCAGGCTGTCCTTGAACCTCCTCCCAAAATACTGCTACCTGCAAAACTTGAGAGAAAATTATAGAGCCTGATTCAAAGTGCTGGTTTGAGACTCAATGAGCTAATAAGAAAAGTAAAGTAGGAGCTGGTGGGATGATGGCTCAGGGGGTAAAGAAAGGCACGGTTCCCAAGCCTGAGCCTGATGAACTGAGTTTTCCTGGGAGCCACACTGGGGAAGGAATCAGCTCCCCACCAATTGTCTTCTGACCTCCATTCTGCCATGGGGTACACACTATATCCCACAAAATGAATCAATAACTACATAAAGCTGGGTGGTGGTGGCGCACACCTTTAATCCCAGCACTTGGGAGGCAGAGGCAGGCGGATCTCTGTGAGTTTGAGGCCAGCCTGGACTACAGAGGGAGTTCTAGGACAGGCTCCAAAGCTACACAGAAAAACCTTGTCTCGAAAAACAAAAACAAACAAACAAACAATGTTAAAAGGAATGGAATGTGACCTCAAATCAAAGATGCAATAAATGGTTGCTGCAGCTTTTTTAACCTGGTCTCTCAGCCTCCAATTGATGACCTCCAAACTGTCCTGTCCATACAGGTGGGTTTAGCTTCCTAAATCACACTCAAATCACATCAGTTTCTGTTTAGAAGTTTACTATGGCAGCCTGCACCCAGATTCAACTCCAAGAACTCACAGCCTAACATCACCTTCATTTCTAGGTCACACTCTACTTCTCATCAGATATAGACTCAGCATGAGTGGCTTATTCCATCTTCCTTGGGGCTCTCTACACTGTGTTTATGCAAGCTCCCACAGTGAGGCTGAGATTCAATGATTTGGCTGCAATAACCTTTTTCCTAGTCAAATCGTATGTCCTGTCTTCCTCTCCACCCCTAAACCTACGGACTGAGCATGAAGCCTTAAGTGTGCTAAAGAAGCAGTCTACCATTGAGCTATACCCTCAGCCTTCTTTTTACTTTGCACTTTAAGATAAGGCCTCACTAAGTGGTCCAGGCTAGCCTTGATCATTCTATAGCTGAGAGAGGCAATGAAGTGGTGATCTTCCTGCCTCAGTATTCCAATTAGCTGCTATTTATAAGCCTAAATTACAAGGCCCAGATTGGTTGTGTGTGCGTGTGTCCACAAGCCATAATACACTCATGAAGGTCAGAAGACAACTTATAGGAGTCGATTCTCCCCACATACCACATGGGTCCCAGGAACCCAACTTAAGATGTCAGGCTCACCTTTAAGTGCCTTTACCAATTCAGCCATCTGCCGGCTCAGTTTGGTCACATCTCCCACCTGCATCTAGTACTGTACTGGGTCACATAACTCTTGAATATCCCCTTTTTAGATTTAGTTTCTGAACTTCTAGTTCTTGATAAGAAATATAGCATGAAGAAATACAACAATATTAAGGACAAAGTCAAAGGCCTTGCATCCCAGCTGTTAGAGCACTATGCTTCCTCTTCTGTAAAGGGAGTAGGGTTCGAGATCTGGCTGCTCAGATTTAGGAAATACTGTCTGTGAAGGATTAACAGTCTGTCTGTAGTAAATGTGCAGGATGTGATTCAGTGATGGGTGTTTGTCTCCAAGTTCCTCTTATAGCCAGCCACCCCTTTATCCTTACCCTGACTTCTCAATTGCTGTTGTTTAGGCCTTACAGTGTAGCCTGAGGCATCTAGGACAGAGGGAAGCCTTGTCTAAACCTTCCCCCACCCCCAGAGTACTGCCAGGACCCCAGGGCTATGGGATGCAGCTTCTCCTCTGGTACTGCCAGGGGACGTGACAAAATAGCTTCAAGGGTTGGGCTCAAAGAAGGACCTTGTTCTCCTGCCCAGAAAGGAGAGTAGTTTTGGATCAATGAAGGCTGACCCTGGGGAAATGTGTGTTCATGTGTCTGAGTGGTGGTGGTGGGAAGGGCGGGCCTCCCAGGACTGGGAAGCATCAATGAGCATTGGAATGAGTCCAAGGAATGTGCACAGCCTCGGGCCCCTTGGGGTGAGCCCAGCTGGGGCTGCAGATGATGGGTGGGGATGAACTTCTAGTTTCCTGCCCAGATCAGAAAACTCTGGCCCAGAGCTAAGATACAGCAGGGGACCCAATGAATACCTGCACAATTGAACCCAGAAGGTCTGTTGTTAGGTAGTGATGGCTACGTGTATAGTGTGCCTGCCCTCTTTGGAATCTCACAAACTCCGTCATTCTGCCTTAAGGTTTGGCAGAGCATATTCTGCAAATTCAAAAGGAAAAACCTGTCTGCGTAAAGAATCTGAGCTGGGTGGTGGTGGTGGTGGCGCACGCCTTTAATCCTAGCACTCGGGAGGCAGAGGCAGGCAGATCTCTGTGAGTTCGAGGCCAGCCTGGTCTACAGAGTGAGTTCCAGGACAGCCTCCAAAGCTACACAGAGAAAGTCTGTCTAAAAAACAAAAAACAAAACCAACAACAACAACAACAAAAAAAAAGCAAAAACAAAAACAAAAAACAAAACAACCACCACCAAAAAAAAAAAAATCTATTTCTGCGGGTTGGGGATTTAGCAAGCGCAAAGCCCTGGGTTCGATCCTCAGCTCAAAAAAAATAAATAAATAAATCTATTTCTGTTTCCATGACTTAGTATATTTAATCACGGGCAGGTCACTTACATTCTCTAATCTTGGTCACCTGTCTCTGTAACGCTGGCTGTAATGCCCTGAGGTCACAGGTTGTAGAGTCAACAGAAGCACTAAGCAAGTGCTCAGCACTAAACCCTTACCTCCACAACTGGGCAGAAATCTTCCTCCGGGCTATCTCAGGGGTGCTGAGCCAGTGGTTCACTTAGCAGAGAACATCTGGGACACCCCCTTAAGATTCACCACAGGGGTGGGGAATTTTACACAATTATTTATCAAAAACAGACACATGTCTGGACTTAAGAGTTAAAGGCATAAGTTGTAGTGATGAAATTCTGGAGATGGCTGGACTGGGGTTGGGGGACCAAGCAATGCTGGGATACAAGCAGCTGTTCCTCTCCAAGCTGCAAATTTGAGGACATGGAGAGGGTAAAGGAGACTGTGTGAGTGCCTTCCTTAGCACAACGGCAGGTCACAGGGCAGAACTGACCAGACAACCCAAGCTAAGTAGGCCATGACCCTGGGTCCTGGCAAATCATAGGAGCCAAATATATCTTGGAGACTATCATGAAAGCAAACCCATTTTTATGTGCTTAGCTATTGCAACAATCATGTTGGCCTCTGGCACTAGTCACAGGGGCTGGCTTCTCTGCCTCACCCAGCTCTCACAGACATCAGGGAGGACCAGGGGATTCACATTTTTGTTTGATGAACTATGTCAAAAGAGCCAGAAAAGGAAGGGTGGGGGCATCAGAGGATGAGCTCTGATGAATCACTTGCCATGGCTCCTTTTGACCTCAGTTTCCCACCCAAATTCAGGGAGCCAGAGAGGGAGAAGCTTAAACCTGCTAGATAGGAGGGCTGACGCAGAAAGCTGGGCATGGGAGGAAGTGAAGGAAATGTAGCCAGGAAGCCGTAGGATGAGGAGAAGAGCTCTTAGCTGCTTGGGCTCAATCTCCTCCCACCATGGGAACTCACGGGACACCTATGGTCCAAACAGCAGGGAAGAACTGGGACAAGTAGGGAACCCTAGCCCTCTCTGTCCTGGTTCGTTTTTTGTTAACCTGATACAAACCAGAATGAATGTTTCCAGAAAACTGGCCTGCAGGCAAGCCTGTGAGACATTTTCTTGGATTAATTTTCTGTGGGCAGGCCCAGACCACTATAGGCAAGTGGTCCTGAGTGGTACATGAAAGCAGATCAAGCAAGCCATGGACAAAAAGCCAGGAAGCAGTGTTCCTCAGTGGTATCTGCTTCAGTTCCCGTCTTGATGTTACTTCAAGATGGATTATAAGATGAATAAACCCTTCCCTCCCCAAGTTGCTTTTGATCAATGTTTTATCACAGCAGTAGAAGGCAAACTAAGCCACTCTTCTTCCCTGTTCGGGGACCTGAAGTCCTGCTTTCTTTTCTGGTCTTGGATGTCACCTCAGATTCTACTTCCTTAAAATTCATGTGGCCACCTGGGCTGGAGTCCCCTTCCACAGCAGTAAACCCATTTCCCTACTTCTGGTAAGTCATTCATACGACTGCTCACTCACCACTTTCCTGGATGCACCCAGAAGCAGCAGCACCAGCACCCAGCCTGGTGCTTCTCCACTGGGCAAATATTAGCGCCCCCCCTGAAGTATTAGATCTAAGAGAACACTAGGTTCATTATTTTTAGAAAGTCCCTAGGGGACTGGAACACGAGTCAAGACTAGGACAGTCTAAGGTCAAGTTTTCTCAGCTCCCTGAATTATCTATGAAGATGGACAGCAAAGACTCAAACTCAGAGGTCACAATGGAGAACTGGAGGAGGAAGCAGGGCCTCTGCCTTACTGCTCAGGCATCCTGATCCGAGGGGAAGCTTTTCCACCCATCCCCAAGACAGGATTTCTCTATGCAACAGTCCTGGCTGGAACTCGCTCTGTAGACCAGGCTGGCCTTGAACTCATAGATCCACCAGTCTCTGCCTCCTGAGTGCTGGGATTAAAGGCGTGCACCATCACCACCTGGCTGCTCTGAGAGGACCTTAAGAGATTCAGAGAAACTTCCACTGGAAGTCTCACTGGAACAGATGCCTCTTAACTGAGGACTAAGTGGGTCAGCTGGGTAAGTATGACTCTTTCTGGGGAGGGGAGAAAAGGGGCAGATACCATGAGGAGGGCATCCATTATGTTTTGATTATTTTTGTTAGTACTGAGGATAGAACTCACACTTGCTAAGCAATCTCTCTACATTCAACTACATCAACTATGCATTAGATACTAAGAGCTATTGCTCTAGAATGTGCTGGAACCTCCTCGACAAAGAATGCTCAGAATGGCTAAGCTCACATCTACTCATAGCCAAGACGGCAGACCTGGATCTAGAACCCTCATGTGCCTGCCATTCCAAGACAAATAAGTGGACTAGAAGGACATAGTTCATCTTGGTCCTTACAAGAACCTAGATCCCAGGCAGGTGGTGGTCATGCATGCCAGATTCTAGTTCCAAGAGATAGAAACAAGCAGGAGAATAGGGTGTATACTAAGGGTGTGATAGGACATGCCACCTCTTTAGTCTTGTGTGTGTGTGTGTGTGTGTGTGTGTGTGTGTTTTCGAGACAGGGTTTCTCTGTGTAGTTTTGTGCCTTTCCTGGAACTCACTTGGTAGCCCAGGCTGGCCTCAAACTCACAGAGATCCGCCTGGCTCTACCTCCCGAGTGCTGGGATTAAAGGCGTGCGCCACCACTGCCCGGCGTCACCTCTTTAGTCTTAAAGCCCTCACATTCATTAGAAAGAAGCATTCAAGGCCCCCATAGACTTACCCATGAACACTTCAAGTGATGCTTTGCTGTACTCCTGGCAGGCACCCTTCCTGCTCACTATGGGATATGCAATATCCCTCTCTTCCCTCACTCTGTTCTCCTTACTTACCTCTCTACCCATCAAGTGCCCCAGCTTCATAGAAAACGTATCAACACATGACAGGGATATAAGACCTTGATTCATTTATTCACTATCATGCAATTCATTCCGCAGTGGTCCTCCAGCCTTGGCTGAGCCCTCCCCAACAAGCCAATGTAACTGTTAAGAAAGGGCCTCTACAGCTGGGTGTGGCGCACATTCCTTTAATCCCAGCACTTGGGAGGCAAAGGCAGGTGGGTCTCTATGAGTTTGAGGACAACCTGGTCTATAAGGTGAGTTCCAAGACAGCCAGGGCTACACAGAGAAACCTTGTCTCAAAAACAAAAACAAAAAAATAAATAAATTTAAAAAAAGAAAGAAAGAAAGGAAGAAAGGAAGGAAGGAAGGAAGGAAGGAAGGAAGGAAGGGCAAAGGGCCGCCACTGTTTTGTACAGCATATTGTTCACTGGCAATGTGGTAACGTGGTAAAAGTGAATACTTTAGAAATACACACTTCCAAACTAGGAGCTCCAGAGACACCTACGGGTTCATCCTAGAGCTGCTTAAAAGGTTCTTACTACAGCTTGGAGGAGCAAAACCAAATAGTAGACAGAGTTAGTAGTCAACTATTCCCAAGTCAAATTTGATCCCTTCCCTCTAGCCCTGCAGTTCTCAACCTGTAGGTTGTGAACCCTTTGGGGGTCGCCACATTATCAGATATCCTGCATATCAGATATTTAATTTACACTGTGATTCATAACAACAGCAAAATGACAGTTATGAAGTAGCAACAAAATAATTTCATGTTGGGGGACATGTATTATGAGGAACTGTATTAAAGGGTCACAGCATTAGGAAGCTGAGGCGCACTGCTCTAGCCTACTCTTATCCCAAGGCCTCCCCATCCATAAAACAGACTTTCCTTACAGGTGCTGTGAGTGAGGGTTAGACAACAACCAAGACAAAGCCACTGGGAGTGTGACTGCGCATGCCTATAACCTCAGACTACACAGGTAGAGGAGTCACTGCACTGCAAGTCTGAGACAAGCTTGGGCTATAGGCTGAGATCCTGTCTCAAAAAAATAACTGTCAGTTGGATGTAGTGGTGGTAGTGATGGTGCACACCTTTAGTCACAGCACTGGGGAAGCAGAGGCAGGTGGATCTCTGAGTTCAAGGCCAGTCTGGTGTACAAAGAGAGTTGCAGGACATCGAGGGCTGTTACACAGAGAAACCGTCTCAAAAACAAACAAAAAACAAACCACCACACCCCCCAAACCCGTAACATGGCAAAGCTAGGAGAAAATGTGTGTACTCATATTGTAAAAATCATCTCATAAAACATGAGAATTGGGAAAGGAGACCCTACCTTTAACAGTCTGTATCAACTGGTTTTGCTCTGAAAACAACAAAAAAAAACCTCAAAGTGCTTTAATAAATCAACAGCAAAAGTGGGTGACCTGATAAACAGATACAGCTGGTGCTCAGGACAAGGTAGTGATGAAGCTGTGTAAAACACAGGCTTATTCCAAAGGAACACTACTCCATCTCTCCAGTGTGGGTAGATCTTACACAGACCTCCATCCTTGGGTGCCGGAGCAGGGGAGCCTTTTTTCCTGGTGGGGAGGCTGGCAAGGGTGGGAGATGGCTGAGCTCTGAGCCTGCTGTAGCTAAAGCGGGCTCTGACTATTCTTTGTCTGCCTGACTGAGCATCAGGCCAAGGTGACTCCTAATCTATGTAACTACCTTCTGTTGTGCCATGATGCTCCTGCAGCTTGTACATCCAATTCAGTAAGAAATGAGGGTGTTTCTATGATGACTGGGTCTGGGGAGTTAACAGAGGCCAGGTAGCTTTATGGTTCCCCAAATCCCAATCTTAGAAACCCATGTTGGAGTCCTCACCTGTAAAACATGGATGAGAACAGTACTAATCTCACAGGGTAGTTCTGAGGAGTGTAACGATGACCGACAATAAAAACAGCCGACAGTTACTGACTATTTACTGCTTACCAGGCACTGTGGGAAGAACTCCACCTGTATGAACTCACTGGCTCCTCATAAGCACCTAACATGGGTGGAATTATCATCTTTATTTTAAAGAGGAGGAAGCTGAAGCACAATTATGGCAAATAACAACTATGGTTTCAGCCTAGGCAATGTGACTCAAGAGCCACCAAAGGACTTGACACAGGTCAGGGGCACTTGGCTTACAAGGGCTCCATAGGAATTGCTCTTAAGCAGAAGGTAGAAAGAACAAGGGTGACTCTGCCAGGGGTCCCTCAGTTCCCTTCCCAGCTAGTTTTTTTGGGTATCCACAAGTCTCCCCATTCTCTGACCTCCATCTCCCACCTGTGTCACTGAGATCAGCAGCTCTGCACCCAGCTACATGTCAAGGCCCAGAAGGCCCTTATGTATTAGTCCCTGAGATGGTTCTCTGGACTGACTGTTCTTGAACTCTAGGGACAGGTTCTAAGTCTGGCTCACCCATCCCAGTGCCAGCTTCAGTGGACAGAGTACCTCTCTACTGGGTACTTAGGGAACTGACATGGAGGACTACATCTACATTCAAAACTCTCTTGAAGCTGTCATGGCCTACAACCAATTTACTTTTGGAGGTGAAGACTTGTACAGACAAGCCTCTTCTACAAGTTCTGAGATCCTTCCCTAGCTCTAGCTAGGAAAACAGATCACCACTCACCTTCTACCATGCCACTTCATGACTTGTCGGTTCCTTTCGGCAGCACATACAAGCTACCCAACACCATCCTTCCTCTATATGGGCAGTTTCCAGTTTGCCCTCCTGGGAATCCCCATTCCACACCTGAGGACAGCCCCAGGAGACCAGACAAGCACAGAACACACATTTCTCAGCACCACTGTTGTTGGTTGGTCTCTGTGGCACCTGGCACCTGCTCTTGCTCTCCCTACGGTACTCCCATCTCTAGGGGCAGAGACTCACCAGCACTGTTGGCCTCTGACTCCAGCAGGTGGATATCATTGCAGTCCGCCAGCGAGTGCTCCAGACAGAGCTGCAGAAAGCGGGCTTGGGTACGGGTGACCCGCTTCAGAAGTGACAGCAGAGCCACTGTCTGCTCACACTCATTCCAGCCCTTGAACCAGCTAGCGAGGATGCCTACTTGGTCTCGGAACATCATGGTGCCAGGCCTGGGGCCAGGGTTGGGGGACGGCGGTGGCAAGGGCCAGCGCCGTCACATGGTCTCGGCTCTGGGCTCTTGTTACCTCTCCCCTAAGGGCCAGGGCTTGAGGATGTCCCCTGGCGTGGTGGCAACGGGTGGTGGGGGGGAGGAGGGAGCCTGCTTACATCAGGGGAGGTCTTGGTCCAGCCACACCTCTCCAGGCTCCTAGAAAAGAAAGCAAAGGGATCAGAGGGAATGCAGGGGCTGAGACTGTCATGGTGAATACGGGCTGAGGGCCCTGTTCATGTCTCATGGAGTTTGTTCTGAGTAGTTTCTGGGAGAAAGACGAAGCCAGCAGCAGACACTGAATCAGCTCCTATCCAACTGCAACTCATGGAACAGGAATGACTGGCACCCCAAGACCAGACCCTCAGACAATGAACCAGCTCCTCTCCAAATGTGGACTCAGGAAACAGGTATGACTAGTACTCCGAGACCAGACCCTCAGAGCCTAAGGGGAAGGAAGAACTGCCTCACAACTGGACAGCATAGAGCCAAAGGAGGGTGACCCAAATCAAAAATTAAGTCAGAAGGGTGTTCAGAAACAGGAAGAGATGCTGTGCATTTGGGGCAAGATCTGAATCAAGAAAGGTTTGGCTCACGGTGACATGACAAAGCAGACATGTGACCTGGAACACATCTGCTGATCCTGCTAGTCTCAGGCTGCCTCCTCTCAGAGCTGAACAGTGACTGTTCACCAGCAGAAAAGAGCTCAAGAGTTCTTCAAACTAAACCCCACAATTCTGGCTCAAGGGTGGAAGGTGGGATGGTGACCCCAGGAGAGATCCTGGGTATGCAGATAGAGTATGCAGATAGTACATGCTGACAGCAGGTCACAAATAAGCCAGTAGATGTGAGTGAGCCCCAGGGCATGAACATGGACAGACCTGTTTAAAGATCACTACCATGAAGGGATCTCATGCCCTTCAACATAGCTCTTCTACTCTGGAACAGGCTTGGCTCTAAACTCTTAAAATTCATCTTTCTACTACAGGGTACAGCACCCACCCACCCCCAACCCTCCTCTTTGGTCAACTTTAGCCCAAGACTCCGAGGTGGGAGAGAGTCCTCTTGACTTTCAGCACACCGGATTGTTATCCAAGAGCCAACAGAGTGCCAACTTGAAGGAAATGGGCAGAATAAAAAGCAAAGACACTTGGTTGGGGCAGTGGTGGCAAGTAGATCCCTGTGAGTTCAAGGCCAGCCTGGTCTTAGAGTGAGTTCCAGGACAGCTAGGACTAGACAGATTCTGTCTACAATAACAACAGAGAGAGAGAGAGACAGAGACAGAGACAGAGAGACTGAGACAGAGAGAGACAGAGAGACAGATAGACACTCAAACAAGAAAATGTCCAAATTCCTCATAAGCAATGACTACACAGAAATTGTTTGAAGTGGGCAAACAGCAAGTCTAGTTTTTTGGCTGGCTCATTTCTTTTTTTTTTTTTTTTGAGCTGAGAATCGAACCCAGGGCCTTGCGCTTGCTAGGCAAGCGCTCTACAAGTGCTCTACCACTGAGCTAAATCCCCAACCCTGGCTGGCTCATTTCTAGACACTCCTCTAAGGCCTTTCTCGAGTATTTGGGGCTTAAAGTATCCACTCAACATTTCCCCATCTGTCTCTTGCAACCAGTGCCCTAGGTTCCATTCCCCCAGGGCTGCCCAAGAACCAAGAACTTTATACACAGACCTACGACGGTGTATAGAACCTGCAGGGCCTAGGCTTTAGGACACGGCCCCCATTATTCTGACCTTACACAGCCCTGTTGGGGATAGCTGTACATGGCTGGGTTGTCTTGAGGATCCCTATTGGATATCAAAGGAGAACAAACTAGTATAGCAGTCAGTTCTTTTTAATGGAAGCAGCGGGGAGAAAGATAAGAGAAAGCAGACTTTGTTCCAAGTTACACAGGTCTCCCACCAATTGTTTTAAAGGTGAGATCACAAGTCACCTCCTGGCTTAAAGTCTCCAATGACTTCCAATTGCACTTAAATAATCTAAATAAATCCAAATTTACCTTGGCCAAAAGTACCCTGCATGACTCCTATTGTCTCTTCAACCTCATGACACATGAAGTTCCTTCTTGTTCACTGGTCTCCCCTTCCCTCAGAGGCTGGCTCCTAACTTGCTTGGGTCACAGTATCACTTCCTCAGAGACAGTCTCCCTGACACTTTTCCACAGTCACTCAATGGTATTAGTGTTCTCATTTCTTTATGACACTATGAAATACTGCCTTATGTTGATTTTTCTTCTCACCAAAATGCAGGCTATGCAGTCAGCCTAAGCCTAAAACAGTATTTTACTCATTTTTAAAAAAATCACTACATTTTATTTGTGTGTAAATGCCTGTATATGCACGTGCCAAGCACACATGTGGAGGTCAGAGGACAATTTGTGGGAGTTGGTTCTCCTTTTTGATCATGTGGGTCCCAGGAAATTGAGCTTGGTGGCAAGTGCCTTTACCCACTGAGTCATTTTCCTGGTCCAGAGTGTACTTTAAAAACAAAACCAAACATCTGTACTATCATATGCCTTTAATTTCAGCACCAAGGAAGCAGAAACAGGTGTATCTCTAAGTTTGAAGCCAACCTGTCTATATATTGAGTTCCAGGACATCCAGGACTACATAGTGAGGCACTGTCTCAAAGAAAAACAAGACAAAACCCTAAACACTGGGGTGGGGTGGGATCAAGACAGGATTTTAAAAAACAAATACAAAAGCCTGCCTTTAGCCAGGAGGTGGTGGTGCACGCCTTTAATCCCAGCTCTCGGGAGGCAGAGTCAGGCAGATCTCTGTGAGTTCGAAGCCAGCCTGAGCTACAGAGTGAGTTCCAGCAAAGGCACAAAGCTACATAGAGAAACCCTGTCTCGAAAAACCAAAACAAACAAACAAAAGCCTGCCTTATTATCTTCTGCCTGATTTCTTTTAACTTGTGCATGCACATGTGTACATGTCTGAACACATAGCAGTTGCTTGCATGCAAGCACTTGTGCACACTGCATACACATGTAGGTACCTGAAGTGGCCAAAGGCTGAAGCCGGAGGCTGTAAGTCACCTGATATAAGTGTTGGGAACTCAACCCAGGTCCTCTGAAAGTGTAGTATGCACTCTTAACCACTGAGCCATCTCTCCAGCCAAAGATAAAGAGTCTTGTTTTATGTGGCCCGGGCAAACTCACAATCTTCCTTGCTTTAGACTCTTGAGTACTGAGATTATAGGTGTGTATTGCCGTACCTGGTTAATGGAAATACCTATCAATAAAGTGTAACTAATAAACTGAGGCAGATGCTATGCAAGGGAGGTACAAGCAAATCTAGTGAAGAGAGACAGCATGAGATGAGAAGTGGCTGGCTGTAATCCTAGCCTCCAGGAAGCTATGGCAGGAGAATTGAGCTATGCATTCCAGGTCAACACGAGATACCAAGTGAGATCTTGTAGAAAAAGCTATATAGAACCATTTATAATGCACCACTAGTATTTCATGAGTAAAAGGTCCAACTCTAGGCTATTGAAAAGGGTTACTTTGGAGAGACAGGGGAATTACGGATACTCTAAATTTTGTTGTTGTTGTTTGGTTTTTCGAGACAAGGTTTCTCTGTATAGCTTTGGAGCCTATCCTGGAACTCACTCTGTAGCCCAGGCTGGCCTTAATACTCTACATTTTATACCATTTCATTAGATACAAATGAATACACAGTTTTTTGACATTTTAAAAAGTAATTTTCAGTCTTTAATTCCAGTATTCCGGAGGCAAAGGCAGGTAGATTTCTGAATTCAAGACCAGCCTGATCTATATACCAAGTTCCAGAACAGCTAGGGCTACACAGAGAATACCTATCTTAGGGAAAAACAAAACAAAACAAAACAAAAAAACCAAAAACCAAAAAACAAAAAATAGAAATAAATCCCCCCCCCCCCAATTGAGGCTTCTTTCTACTTACTCACAGAAAGAGAGCACTGTGCTGCCCTGGATGCAGGGTGAACTAGTGGAAGCTCTGTGCCTAGAAGCAGTACTTGCCCTCCTTGCTCCAACATTGTGTGGCTTCAGGTCCCAAGAAGGCACCAGATGCTTCAATGTAACATTCTATATAATGGATCTGTTCAAGGATGGAGCTAGCCACCATGTGTGGAGGTAATTAGTGCCTGGCTGTTGGAAGTGGTCAAGCAGAGGCTGGGTGGACACCTCTCGGGAGTAGGAGCAAATAATTCCTCCACTGGGTAACAGCTCATGCGATACTAGACCATGTTACTGTTTCGGTGGAACATTGTGATGGGAGGTTTGATATGCCAAAAGCATTTACAGCAAAAAGATGACCAAATTCTCAAGCAAAAACTGCACATTTCTACCCATCAAATTTTTTACTGGGCTGTTACTATTCCTAAGCAACAAGGCTATATCCCCAATGGCTGCTGACTAAACATCAATCTAGGTTCTTCCAGCAAAGCTTTGGGACGGAATGAGGTCTCAAATGTGATGCTCACCAGGCTAAGCTTTGAAAAGAGCTGGCCCCTGGGGACTACAAGTGAGCTACAAAGTACACAGCCTGTTTAAAGGCAGAATACACTACTCCACTCTAATCAACTGGTACCATGTGGGAATAGACTCATATTATCAGGTCTTCAGTTTTTTTGTTTTTAACAGGACAGCAGGGAATCTGGCTTTGAATATAAATCCCTATTTTTAAATGTTGGAAACTAATTCACATTAAAACAGCCAACTGTGAACTACTACACAGCACAACAAAACCTAAAACTCAGTGGCTGTGGTCCTTGAAACAAACTGGAAATAGACCAGAAGCTGACAAAACACACACTCCAACACCGTGGCCTCTGTAGTTTGTATCTTCAAGCCACCCATGCTCAAGGGACAGAACTGGTGGGGAGGACACAGTGATGGAATGGAGTTCTGATGGTCTGCAGTGGGCACCCTTCCACAAGTCCACCCATAAGACCAAACTGTGGAAAATCATCCCTTAGCTAAACCCAAAGACCTGTGTTTGATCCTCAGAACCCACATGATAGAAACGAGTCCAAGTTTCCTTTCTGATCTACACACACACACCATGGCACATGTACTTGCACATACTAAGTAACATATAACCCAAAAGTTTTGTTTTAAAATATCTCTGTGAATTAGAGACCAGCCTGATCTATGTAGCAACATGTAGGTCAGCCAGGGCTACAGAGTCAGAATGTGGTGGTGGCACAAGCCTTTAATCCCAGCACTCGGGAGGCAGAGGCAGATGGATCTCTGGGCTACAAGTGAGTTCCAGGAAAGGCGCAAAGCTACACAGGGAAACCCTGTCTCAAAAAACCAAAAAAAACAAACAAACAAAAAAAAAAAAACCCAAAAAAAAAACCCAAACAAACAAACAAAAAAAAACAAAAAAGAAAGAAAGAAAGAAAGAAAGAAAGAAAGAAAGAAAGAAAGAAAAGTAAATAAGTCATCTCTAATGGGGCTGAAGAGAGTGTTCAGTGGTTAAGAGTACTTGCTGTTTTGTAGAGGACTCAGATTTGATTCCCCTCACCCACACAGCAGCTCACAACCATCTGTAACTCCAGTTCCAGGGACTCCAATGCCCTCTTTTGGTCTCTGCAAATACTTAAATACTTGTGCATGTGGTGCACAAGCAGGCAAAACACTCTTACACATAAATCTATTATAAAAAAATAGAGCCCGGGGCTGGGCGGTGGTGGCACACACACCTTTAATCTTAGTGCTCAGGAGTTAGAGCCAGGCAGATCTCTGAGTTCGAGGCCAGCTTGGTCTACAGAGAGAGATCCAGGACAGGCACCAAAACTATACAGAGAAACCCTGTCTGGGGGAAAAAAATTGGAAAAGAATGACAAGAGGACTGCCATGAATTTATAGCCAACTAGGGCTACACAGCAAGTTTGAGGCCAGTCAGAGCTGCATAGCAAGATTCTATCTCAAAATAACCTACAAGTAGTGATCTTGGGCTAGGGAGATAGCTCAGGGGGTAAGGCCATACAAGCTTGAGGATTTGAGTTCAGATTGCTAGAATCCAGGTAAAGTCAGAATAATCCCTGTCTGTAATCCTAGAGCTCCGAAAGTGGGGTGAGAAGTGGAGACAGGAGAATTCCCAGAAGCTCAAATGCCAGCTATATCAAATGGTGAACAAGAGGCAACCCTTTCTAAACAAGGTAGAGGGCAAGGACCAATATTCAAAGTTGTTCTCAGATCTCTTAATTCCTGCCATGGCACACACGAATGCAGAGATAGAAGAAAAAAGAAAAAAAAAAAAGTGATCTATCTTCAGGGCAGAAGGATGTGAGTGTTCGATGCAGACAGTAACTCTCGAGAATAAATGGATGGTCCCCTTTAACTAAGGGCAGAGGCCCCTGGCTCCTCTATCACAGCTGCTTGTTTGTAGTGAGACAGCACCTGGATAAAGCATCAGTATCAACTCTCACATGGCACCTCATGGCAGTACCATCCATCTTACTATGATGGGTTCATCTGTCAAATAGCCATTCCATCTTCCGGTTCTAACAACGAGTACCCCTTGAACAATCAACCATCTTTTTTGGCTGTAGAAGTAGACATGGGATAGAGCATGAAGAAGTTCTCTTGGAAATTTCCATGTAAGTACTGAGGAAAGTAGCTCCAGGTTATTAGTTATTAGCTCTGCTACCTTGCATCTGACCTCCTTCTGAATGAAGCCAACATGGACAGAGCATCCTCAAGAGGAGAGGGGAGAAGACCTAGGTCCACAGAGCCTGAAGCTGCCTTACTGAATTAGATTTTTCAGTTCCAGAAGCCAAAAAATATACTTCTTAAGCCTGTTTAAACTCGATTTTTACTACTTAAAACAGTCTTGGCTACTTAAATACAAAACTGTGTTTAACTGCTGCTCTGGTCTCTCTGTGTTCACAATGCCAAACCTGACTCTCCCTACTTTTGAGGAAAGCCAGGAGGACCGGCCTACTACATAGCAAGCCTCTAGATACCCAGCAACACTGCTGGCATCTGGCCAGATTTAGAATATGTAACTTTCTTGGGAAGCACATACCAACACCAGAGATGAAAACTGGAACCAAACAAACAGCTGAGAGGTTCCAGGGAAATTTTCCCCCAGGCTTCTTCCCTGGCCCCCCAAAGTGAGAAGTCCTCAGTCAGGACAAGTACTCAATCAGCTCTCTTCATTTAGAAACAGAACTGGGTAGTCAGGTGACCTGGCTCAAATCGTAGTTCTCCCACTGATACTTGCTACTGTGACTTTTGGTGAGTAATTCAGCTTCTTCCTCAGTGAAGCTGTGAGAAGACTGAGGTGAAACAATGTATAGGAAGACAGCTAGCCCAACAACTTCCTCTCCGGCATCACACCCTGTGCCTCACAGTTCCTATGCTAACAGTTCTTCATGGGTGAGTTCACCTGGATCCCCAGACATCTATTTTTGTTGTTTGTTTGAGACAGGGTCTCTCTATGGAGCCCAAGCTGGCCTTGAACTTGAGATCCTCCTCCTTCAGCCTCTCAAGTGCTTAGGATTGAACTTTAAAAAATACGTAAGGCTTGGGGAGGAGAGGGTGTAAAAAGTCTGTGATTTGGGCTGGAGAGATGGCTCAGAGGTTAAGAACACTGACTGCTCTTCCAGAGGTCCTGAGTTCAATTCCCAGCAACCACATGGTGGCTCACAACCATCTGTAATGAGATCTGGCGCCCTTTTCTGTATACATAATAAATAAATAAATCTTTAAAAAAAAGAATATTAAAAAAAAGTCTGTGATTTAATCCTATCAACATACACAAACATAACACATAAATGGCACATATATTTATGAGCATGAATAGCCTCCTTTTACAAATGGGAAAATTTAGTTAGAAGGGAAAATACTACTCACGACTATGTAGGATCTGCAGGGCCCAAACACTATGCCTTCAGATCTCTTGCTTTTAATAAAGAAGCTGAAGCTTCCCAAATTTCCCATTGGTGCCCAGAAGTTGGGCGTATGGGATATCTTTTAACAGCAGACCTCCAGGTCCCATCTGCCTCCCCATCCATTCCTAGCTTTTCTACAGTTCTTGACCTAGGCCTCTGAGGAACACACATTTTATAAACAAACAGGCTAGTTACCAAACCCGAGTGTATCAAAAGACAAAAGAGGGCTGGAGAGATGGCTCAGAGGTTAAGAGCACTGACTTCTCTTCCAGAGGTCCTGAGTTCAATTTCCAGCACCCACATGGTGGCTCACAACCATCTGTAATGAGATCTGATGCCCTCTTCTGTATACATAATAAATAAAATCTTAAAAAAAAAAAAAGACAAAAGAATCCAAATTATCTATTATAAGAACTACTGTTTTCAGAAACTTCAAAAATATGTACACACAAAAAAGTATACCACAGTAGTGTTGGGGATTTAGCTCAGTGGTAGAGCGCTTGCCTAGCAAGTACAAGGCCCTGGGTTCGGTCCTCAGCTGGGGGGGGGTATACCACAGTCTCAGCAAAAAAGAGCCTTTTCTGTTAATGAATTGTCCTGGGGAAACAAAGAGGAGAGAAGTCAAGCAGGACTCCTGGAAGCTAAGTGCATCATAGGGACTCTGGAAAAATCTGGAGCAGAAAGGAAGTTGCTATTCCTCTTCCTATCCCCAAATCTCTTGGACTCTTTGCTTCCCACAGAATGTTCCCTATTCCCTTGTCCTCCTGTAAGTAAATCATCACCTCTGTGGACATCTCAAACTCTTCTGTCATCTCAGTTTCTTTACTCCCCTGAAGACGCAGTTGTTTTTCCCCAGAACCAAGGTCTTGCAATGTAGCTGAACTGGCTTAGAACTAGAGATCTTCCTGCCTTCTGAGTACTGAGATGACAGGAATGTGCCCCCACAATTGCATTTTTTCAGGGGGTGGGGTGGAATGGATAAGGTCTTACTATTGGCCCTGGATGGCCTGGGACTCATGTAGGCCAATGCTACCCCTGAATTCATGATGATGAACTTCCTGCCTCTGCCTCCCAAGCCCTGGAATGTTGGGATTTCAGGCATAAACCATTACACCCACATGGTTTGTTTTTTATTTTAAAGGAAAACAAAAAACAAAAAAACAAGTTCACTGAGCACACAAGGGCACAGCAGGCATGGCAGCAACAGAATTGTCTGCTTGATTCGATTTTTCTTAAAGATTTATTATTTTAATTTTATGTGTGGGTGTTTTTGCCTGCAGGTGTGCAACAGCTGAAAAGGCCATAAGAGAGGGTGTCATATCCCCCCCCGGAACCAGAATTATAGATGGTTGTGACCTGTCATGTGGGTGCTTGGAACTGAAACCAGGTCCTCTGGAAGAACAGTCAGTGATCTTTAACTGCTGAGCTATCTCTCCAGCCCCTAGATATTTTTTCTTAGTGGCGGCTGCATACATCCTTATCTGTGCCAGGAAAATGGCTAAGCAGGTTAAGATGCTTGCTACCAAACCTGACAACCTAAGTTTGATCCTTGAAACGCACATGGTAAAAGGAAAGAACTCCCACAAGTTGTCCTCTGACTTCCAACATGAGTGCATTATCATTTGTGTGCCCAGATATGTTCATCAACACATAAAATAAATGTTCCCAATCCTCTTCATCAGACCTCAGATCAGACCTGTCCCAATTTCCCTCACTTTCCCCAAAAGAAGGAGTCTGATACCTTCACAGGTTGCATTTCTTCAAAGGCTTTTTCAGCTCCTTCCATTCTCACAATGCCTAGACTATAAGAGGCATGAGGGAAGAGAAGGTGGTGGTTGTATGATCCACCGCTACACCATAGGCTCTGACAAAGAACAGGCTCTCAAGAAGCAGCTGTGATACAGTTCTCCACTGTGTAACAGTTCTTCCTCTGCATGCAGCAAGGCTAGGTTTAGAATGTCTCACTTCCTGATCCTCCCACAACCGGTGCCACTCATCTTTCCTGCTTATGAGGCTCAATTGTCACCTCTTCAACAAGGCCACCTTTACACTTGTTCATTTTCTTCACAGTACATATCACACCCAGACTTTTTAAAATGTTACTGATTTGTGTGTGTGTGTGTGAACACACATGTGCCATAGCATGCATGTGGAAGTCAGAAGTCAGCACTCTCCTGCCACCTTTACATGGGTTCTGGGAATCAAACTCAGGTTGCCAGACTTGCACAGTAAGTGATTTTACCTAACGAGCCACCTCACTGGGGTTCACATTTCTTTTTTTTTTTTCTTTTTTTTTTTTTTTCTTGGTTTTTTGAGACAGGGTTTCTCTGTAGCTTTGGAGCCTGTCCTGGAACTCGCTTTGAAGACCAGGCTGGCCTCGAACTCACAGAGATCCACCTGGCTCTGCCTCCCGAGTGCTGGGATTACAGACATGCGCCACCACCGCCCGGCTCACTTTTCTTTTAATGCAGTATTTCCTCTCCCCCATCGTGAATTTCAGGTCTTTGTTTTACCCTTAGCTAGATCTCCAATACCCAAAACATCTCCCTCCATGGATTACTTAAATGATCACTCGATGTTAGGGACATTTAAGACTGGCACAGTTCTGGTTTGCTGAGTGGTAGTTATATACACCTTTAGTCCCAGCAATTGGGAGGCAGGGGCAGGAAGATCTCTGAATTTGAGGCCAGCCTGGTCTACAGAGTATGTTCTAGGGCTACACAAAGAAACCCTGTCTCCCCACCCCACCCCACCTCCACAAAAAACTCTTTTGCATAGTTCATATACTGCTATTTTATGACATGCCTTCAACCACAATCTATTTGACAAGTTTGCACTAAAACAAAACTTCTTCAAAGTTCTAGGCTCTAGAAATCCAAAGCCAAGTTGAAGGGACTGAATCCCACGACTATGACATTCTACGTTCTAAAGCCAGCAAGCCAAGTCACTAATCTTACTGCCTCGCCTAGTGAATCTGAAACGAAGTCTGTAGGATCATACTGCCCATTAGATCACAGAGCAGGGAATTACTGGGGGTGAGGACAGAGTAGGGATGAGTACACATAAAGCTCTTGGGATGGAATCATAATCCTATTTGGTTCAGCAAGAGACCCAGTTGCCGAGAACAGAACCCCAAATACACCCAAGTATCTTCTACCATCAACTGTCTCATACCTACTAGGGAGAGAAACTGCTCCAAACTGGGACTCTCAAGAGTCCCTCCCCACCCTGCCCCCCAATGCGGCTGCTAAAGAGGTAGAGTTTAAAGCTGGGGTTGCTGAGGGCAGTATCTGTCCCCACAAGCAGAAACCTGTTAAGAAGCTACTAACTCAGTGCAGAAATGTGAAGGTTGGGATTATTATCTGAACCTCTAGATGCAGCTATAAGCAGTCTGGATTTTTTTCAGTAACATGAGCCAATTAACCCTCACCCCACTCCCCTGCATACCTCCCTTCCATCCCTGCTGGAGCTCAAAATCTCCCTTTTAAACTACTTAGTGCTAAGATTCTACTACCTTTTAGGGCCTTGGGTAACATTAACTACTTTCTGCTCACAGGACTCAGTGTGTGCATGGCATTGTTCTAAGTACTTTACATCCATTAACTTAGTCCATGAAATAAGATATCATTATCGCCTTCATTTTTTTTTTTCATTCGTGGAAACATAAGGGTCGCACCCAATCCCTATCTGAACAGAAAATCCAATTCTCTGGCCCAAGTTACTATCATTTTGGGACAGGCAGAGCCCACAGACCTTCTATTAGTCCCACCTGTCCTTCACTTCATCATTTGTGAAATGAAGAGAATAGTAGTTTATCTACCTCAGGTTCCCGTGCATATGAGACTACACAGATGAAGCACTTAAAAAACAGTACCTAGCAAACAGTACGCATTCAGTAAACGGCAATCCCTGTTACAGCTGTGGATGATTCTAGTACAGCTATAAAATACCGTGCAAATGAAAGAGTGCTTCCTTCCTTTAACTCTGCTCACATACAGAAGAAACTATGAGGGAGAGGTGACACTTTCTTGAGGCTTCAGATGTAGCTCAGTCATTAAACACTTATCTTTCATGCCCCAGGTCCTGAGTTCAATTCCCAGCACCATAAAAACAGACATATAAAGTGTTTAGAATGTGTCCCCTGCCTAGTAGCCCCTCACTGTGTTCCTGATTCCCATGGAACACTACCTCACCTAAATAGCTTTTCCATGAAATCTTTCCAAATAGCTGAATCCCCACAGCATATAATCTGTACTTCATATCCTTTGTGGTGCACCTGCCCAAGCCCTATACTAGGCCGTGAGCTCCCTAAAGACAGTGTTTATCTTGGGTTCTCTATTTCCTCTTCTTGGCCCTACAGAGGAATGGGTTCTCTTGGGAAAAGTTCAGAGTACTATAGAGATCTGAAACTTAGAGAATGAGAAGCTAACCAAGATGGGGAGAGGTAGGTCACCAGAATAGAACACAGGATAGCTCAGAATCAGTGCCAAGAAAAGTTCTATGAACAGAAGCGCCAGGCAGGAGGGACGAACAGAGTATGAAAGGGAAAGGGGGCAGGTAAGGTGTACCAGACATGGAGAGTGGGGTCTGAGAAACTTGGAGCTATCCATTCTCCAATACTGCTCATTAATCCCCTGGGTCACCTGGCACATTCAGATAAAGCCTGTGCTTCTAGCTTCCTGTCCAGTGAGGGTAAGTGGGCAAGTGAACAAAAAGTTACAAGCAGAAAAGCGACTGGTGCTCTATGAAGTGCCCGGGGACCCTGGGCAGTTAAGACACAGAACACCTGAAGTTGCCCATTGGAGAGAGAAATGAGATGAGGGGCATGTAGCAATTTAAAGCAAAAGCAGCAAAGACTCTAGGGTGGGCCAGAGGAACAGATAGAAGGAGAAAGTGCTGAGGAAGAGCTGAAAGGGAATCATTCAAAGGCAGAATCTGAAGTAATTACTCAGAGGGTGGGGTAACTCTGTAAAGAAGCCAAGATCTTTCAAAGTGGGTAAGAAGTCTTTCTGGAGAATAGGTACTTCACACAGGAGATCCCCAGGAAAATGGGGATGCATAGTAGGGCATAGAGGCACATCTTTGGGGCTCTTTCAGGACTTTTTATAAAGAAAGAGAGCCTCTTGGCAGTGGTTCTCAAACTTGAGCATACATCAGAATCAAAAGGATTGCTGGGCTCTGCTCCGAAGTTTTCTGATTTAGTAAGTCTGAGTAAGACCCAAGAATTGGCATTTTTCAACCAAGGCTGCTGCAGGTCTAACCATACTTTGAGAGCCAATGACAGAAGGGAAGGGAATGCTTCAGTAAGGGTCTTCAAAAATGGAAGGGGTGAAAGCGAAGAGTCCTCAAGAAGTCTCCAAAGTCTTTCCCTATCTGAAAAGAGAGACCAATGAGAATCAGGTCTAAAAAAAGAAGAAGGAAGGAAGGAAGGAATGCAGGCAATCTGAGAGCAGAGTCTCCAAGCACTGCGATTTCCAAAAGTAGAGGAAGTTTGGGAAGGGGGCCTGAGGATGCTGGGGCCTCTGAAGAAATAGTGGGGAAGTAGGCTGAGAATCCAGAAGGGTCTTATTTCAAAGAAATAAGAATTGGAAGGTAAGAGAAAAAAATGGGAAGGTTAAGAGTCCTGAAGTAAGACTGGGGATGTCAGAGAGGAAAACTGAAGGAGGATTCCCAGAAAGTGCTAGAGATTACTGACACAGGGCTTGGGGAAAAAATTCTATAAAGAGTGTCTTGGGGTAAGGAGTAGTCTTCTGAGAAAGGCCATGACAAAGGATCTCTAAACAAACACATACACACCCCACATGGGGGGGGGGGTCTTAATGAAAAACCTCAAGTAAAGTAAAAAAGAACATGGGGTGGGGGATGGGACCTCCTAGGGAAAACCTGGTAGCATCAGATTGTTTCCCACAAATATTGGGGGTGTTCAGTTATATTGAAGGATGATTCGCTAAGTGTGGAAGGCTTTCTAAAGATGGTTATGGAGAATGGAGGTGGGGGTAGGCTCTGGGGAAGAGATAGCTAGAAAAGTCTCTTAGTAAGACAGTCTGAGAAATAACTCCAAAGGTCCTAGGGATGCAGGTCCTAGGGATGTCAGGGTCTCTGAGAAGTATTTTAAGGGCCTTTTCAGAGTTACTGGGGTTTCTGATGCTAGGGGATCCTGAAAGCTGTATCTCAGAGGGGTGTTTCAGGGTTGTAAGGAGGAGCTTCAGAAAGTTATTTAAGGCTACAAGGGGGCAGTCTCAGATTTTCAAATTATCCAAGAAGAGTTAAGAGAATACAGGGCTGTGAGGGAACTTTCTGGAGTCTTCACACAATTTTTAAAGTATGTGGTGTGTGTTACTGGGAAGGATTTGGGATATCTAAGAGGGGATTTGGAAGAGGTTTTTGGAATATGAGACTTTCGAGCTTTCTGGAGACTTTCAAGATTAGCAGGCGTGGGGCAGGAGAAAATGACTGATCTAGTCTACAGGATTCCAAGGTGGGGAATATTTGCAGAATATGAGGTCTCTGGGCCAGATTTTGGAAATCTACAGAAGGATCCAAGAAGTATGAGAAAGGAATGGAGTACATATGAGAGATGGAAGCAATGAGAGGAGGGGGTCCTCCAGGTGAGTTTTGGGATCTATGAGCATTCCAGTAGTATCTGAAGAAGACTGTTCTGGGATATGTAAGCTTTTCAAGGAAGATGCAGGGTTCACCTGGGGCATCCTGAAGGATTTGGGGGGTAAGAGTGAAAATCTCTAAGATTTCTAGAATGAGGAAGGGTGGGAAGGTAAATTCTTGGGGTATGTGAAGAGGATGTCTGAGGGAGATGGGTGGAATATGTGGTGCGGATGGGGGGAGTCTAAACGCCGAGGGGGTGTCGGGGTGGTTGGGGGGCTTCAGGGTGGTTTCTGAGGAAGATGCCTGAGATAAATACGCTGCGGAGACTGACGAGGGGCAGCCGCCAAGGAAGATGGAGGGCGGGGATCCATGGGGAAGGTCCCCGGAGGAGGCAGTTGAAAGCTGAGGGTGGTCTCCCGGGAGGCCGCTGGAGGCCGTGCGGGAGGGTCAAGACAGAGGTCCCTGGGCCCGGCCCCTCGACTATCGCCAGGGCGCGAGCGTTTGGGAGGGAAGCTGAGGAAGGGGCCCGGGTGGGGAGGAGCGGGCTGACTGCGGGACCTCCGGGTCCTCCGGGCTCTCCCGGCCTCCCCAGGCCCGAGTCCGCCGCCCGCCGCCCGCCGCGGCCAGCGGCGCGGGGTCCCTGAGGGGGCGGGGCCGGCCGCGCGGCCTGGGTCGCCCTGAGGGGAGCGCCGCGCGCCTCGACCGCCGCCGCCCCGCGCCCGCCCGCCCGGCCCTGCCCGCGACTCACCGCCTCGGCCTCCGCCGCCGCCGCCACCCGCGCCTCCTCGGGCAGCCGCCGCCACCCGCGCCGCTGCCGCCGCCGCCGTCGCCCCCTCTCCGGCCCGAGAGCTCCCCTCCCTCCTCCCGCACCGACCACCGCCGCCGCCGCCGCCGCCGCCGCCGCCGCGCTGCGTCACCGCGCCGTGCGTCACCGCCCCTGGCCCCGCCCCAGAGGGCCACTGCGCGCCAGCATTAGCTCACACCCGATTGACGGACGGCAAAGCCAGCCAACTGGCGGTGAGAGCAGCCTGAAGGGTGGGAGGGGTGCGGCAAACAAGGCGGGGTCCTGGCCGGGAAGGGAGCGACGGGGCTGGAACGGGGCCTGAGAGCCCCGCCCCCTCCTCACTACGATTGGTCAGACGTGGGGGTGACGGGCAGATGGACGGGCCCCGGGCGGAGGGCAGAGGGCCGGGAAGGGGAGGGGCGCGCGCCGCGTTGCCCCGGGCAACAGGCCGGCGGAGCCCGCGATTGGGCCTCCGGGCCGGCAGGAGGCACCCTCGCGCCGGTCTAACTCAGCGGTAGCGAACCGAGTCACAATTCCTCATTCTGGCGTTCAAGGCCCCCCTCCTCCCCGCCCCTCGGTCACGCCCGGCCCAAAGTCTGGTAGTACTCTGTAGTGCCTTCGCCATTTGGGGTGACAAGGCTGCATTCCGGCTCCTGGTGCCGATTGGCCGCGCTTAAAGTGACACAGATGAGCGAGGTCCACCCTTCCAGGGTGGAAAGAGATAAGACCCACCCCCACACCACCCCCGCGCACAAAAGAGGCCGTCAATAAATGAGAGCGCTTTCGTTACTTTTGTCGTGATCGTAAGCCGACCACAAACTGTCCTGCGTCGGAGTGAACTGATTGGAAAGGGGCCGGCGCTCCAGAAGGATGACTGTAACGTGGCTTGTTCCGAGAACTCCAAGAAATACCGTCAGGGTGGAGTGTCTAGTTTACAGAGACTAGTAGGAAATGAACTGCGACCAGATGTTTGGCCACTGGAGGGAGTTTGCACTTGTGCTGAAGTGACTAGGGGACGTGGCAGAGATTCAAGACCGACGAGGTCTTGGGGAATTGGAAGTTTGGAAGCGAAGCCTCTGGCGTATACAAGGAGGGATGGGAAAGAATGGGACGGGGAGGAGTCCAGGGAGCTACCTGGGGAGTTGGGGCGAGGTTGCATCTGGGAATGACTCTGGGGAGGGCCGGAGATGGGAGGGACGCCTAGGTGGTTCTCTGAACTAGCCTTTTTGCCACTGGCTGGCCACAGGGCGGAAGAGAAAAGTCCAGGACAAAGCCCTCTAGGAGACTGGGTCGGGAGGAGAAGCCCAGTGTGGGACGCCCAACAGCGAAGTCAAGAACATTGCCCCACCTCGGGGACAAACTGAGGCTGGAGACCAGGACTTAAGGATCATTTGAGATGGTAATTGAAGCTGTGGGAGTGGGTGACCGATCCTAGAGAGGTTATGACGGATGAATGGAGACAAGGAACAGACAGAACCCAGAGAAATGAGGACACTTGGTTTGGGAAAGGAAATGAAGATAGTGAAGTGGAAGCAAGAAAGAGTAGAAGAACTGGGTGTAGTGGCGTGCCTTTAATCCGACAAAGGCAGAGGCAGGGGCTTCTCTGTAAATTCGAAGCCAGCCTGGTCTATATAATGAGACCCGATCCCCAAAATAGAGGGGGCGGAGAGAGAGAGAGAGAGAGAGAGAGAGAGAGAGAGAGAGAGAGAGAGAGAGAGCTGAAGAGGATGAGGAAAGGCCATTTCATGCCAGAGGACTTCACAAGCCCCATCAATTACTTGTTTTGGTTTGGATTTTTTGAATTAGGATCTCATTCCAGTCCTGACTGGCTTAGACCTTTCATACACCAGACTAGTTGCAATTCTCCTGGAAAGAGTTGACTAGCCGTCCCCTCCCCCCTTTACCTGGAACTTTGGTTTCTTTTAAGACAGTTATTTTTCTGGGGCTGGAGAGATGGCTCAACAATTAAGACCATTGACTGCTTTGCCAGAGGACCTGGCTTCAATTCCCAGCACCCATAGGGAGACTAACAACTGTAATTTCAGTTCCAGGGGATCTGTCATCCTCTTGACTTCTGCAGGCCCAAGACACACAAGTGATGCACAGACATATGCAGGCAAAACACTCACACACAAAAATTTTTAAAAATATTTTAAGAGCCCGGTGTGGTAGTGCATGCTTTTAATCCCAGCATTCCCGAGGCAGAGGCAGGTAGATTTCTGAATTTGAGGCTAGCCTGGTCCACAGAGCTCCAGGACAGTCAGAGGGCTACTCAGAAAAACTCTGTCAGGAAAATAAATAAATGAGCAAATAATAAATAAATAATAAATAAATAAAGTGGCATGGAGTTTAAGAGAAAATTGGAAAACATCAAGTATAGATGATTGTTTGGGAAAGATGTGGTTGCCATGGCATACAAGTGGCAGTCAGGGAACAATGAACAAGAATCAGTTCTGTTTTACCATGCCTGTTCAAACTTATGTGGTCAGGCTTGGCATCAAACACCTTAATCTGCTGAGCAAACTCATGGCCCTATTTGTTTTGAGACAGGGTCTCACTGTGTAGTCCTGGCTGTCCTGGAACTCAGCTATGTAAACCAGGCCAGCCTCAAATTCGTAGAGATCCATCTGCCTTTGGCTCCTGGGTACCTGGATTAAAGGTGCGCATCACCAAACCCAGCTATTTATTTTTGAGACAGGTCTCACCCCAGATTGGCCTCTTAATTCTCCAGCTAGCTGAGAATGACCGTAAACTGCAGATCCTCCTTCCTGCTTCTCTTGGGTGGTAGATGAGCACTCCACAGAGTTTATCTGGTGCCGCTGACGCCCAGAGCATGCATACTAGGCAGGCACTCTACCAACTGAGCTACAGCACCAGCCGTATTACTTTTAATGTTTGTTTATAGACTAGTTTTTATTGTATGTGTGTGAGGGCATTGGATCCCCTGGAACTGGAGTATAGACAATTCTTTTTTTTTTTTTGAGCTGAGGATCGAACCCAGGGCCTTGTGCTTGCTAGGCAAGTGCTCTACCACTGAGCTAAATCCCCAACCCCTTAGACAGTTCTTAGACATCAAGTGTGTTCTGGAAATAGGATTTGGGTTCTCTGGAAGAACATCCAATGCTCGTAACTGTCCTTTCTCTCTCCCTTTATTTTTGGTCTCTGAGACAGTGACTTGTTATACACCCCTGGCTGGCCAGCTGGTAGTGCGGCCTCAGCCTCCTGAGTGTTCCATCACATGTGGCTGGAGACTCAGTTGTTCCTTTTTAAAATGGAAGAACTAACATTTCATGAGGCTCATGGGAAGAGCCATTGGGACAGGGACAGATTATAGGAAGGGCTGGAGAAGAGCTGGACAGGTAGCCTGGCAGGGAGGTGGAGACCAGTGATTGTCTTAGAAAGGAGAGCCAGCACAGAGAGCCGAGTGCAGCAAGGCTTTAGATTTTTTTTTCCCTTTTGCTTGCTTATATTTCTTCACTGAAATATATATGATTTTCTCATAAATTACTTTGGTTTTATTTCTTCTTTATGGGACAGTTGGGTTTATTGATTGATTTTTTTTTAATTTATGCATGTAAGTAGGTCATATGACCCAGGAATTTCATTTCAAGAAAGGAAAGGGGGGTTGGGGATTTAGCTCAGTGGTAGAGCGCTCGCCTAGCAAGCTCAAGGCCCTGGGTTCGATCCTCAGCTCAAAAAGAAAAAAAAAAAAGAAAGGAAAGGGAACGATATGAGTACTGTGTGTGTGTGTGTGTGTGTGTGTGTGTACACGAGTGCTCCAGCATAAGAACAAAAAGCCAGGCCTTGTGCATGCTAACATATGCTTTCACTGAGCTATACTCAATACTCCTTTATTTTATCAGATTTTCTAGAGTTTTTGTTTGTTGATCCTTTTTTCTTAAGATTTATTGTGTTTTGCCTGCATATATATATATATATATATATATATATATATATATATATATATATATAATGCATGTATACAACATGTATGTCTGGTACCCACAGAGGTCTGAAAATGGTGTTAGATCCTCTGGAACTGGAGTTACAGCATGATCATGAACTATTTTGTGGTGCTGGGAATCAAACCCTGGTCCCCTCCAAGAGCAGCCAGTGCTCTTTTGTTTAGTTGGTTTTGGTTTTGGTTTTTCAAGACAGTTTCTCTGTGTAGCTTTGGAGCCTCGAACTCAGAGATCTGCCTGCCTCTACCTCCGGAGTGCTGGGATTAAAGGCGTGCGCCACCGCTGCCCAGCTGCCAGTGTTCTTAACTGGTCTTAGCCAATGAGCCATCATCTCTGGTGACCCTTGTTTTTTAAATGTTTTGTTTTGTTTTCTCTTTTTCTTTCTTTCCTTTTCTCTTTTTGGAGATAGGATCTCATTTAGGCCCAGGCTGGGTTCATTTTAGTCCAGGCTGGTCTCAAACTTGCTATCTAGCCAAGGATGGCCTTAACTCTTGACCTCCTGTCTTTATCTTCCAAATGCTAGAACTAGAGGACTGGATCTGTTTCATTGTTTTTGACAAGAAGCTGAACTGTGTAGCCCAGGATGGCCTGCAATTCTCCATCCTCCTGCTTCTGCCTCCCAGGTGCTGGAATTACAGTCATGTACCACTATGCTCTGCTAGTATCTACTCTTTTGTTTTTAATTTTTTTTAGAATATATTTTATTTGTTTATGTTTGTATAAATATGAAAATGCCACATCCCACTTGTGGAGGTCAGAGGATAATTTGTGGGAATCAGTTCTCTCCTTATCCAGTGGGCCCCAGGTATTGAACCCAGTTCTTCAGGCTTTGTACCTGCTGAGCCATCTCAAAGGCCTTATTTTGGTCTTTTGATATGCAGTGTGTGTGTAACTCTGGCTACCCTGGAGTTCACTATTGTCAACCAGGCTGGCTTCATACCTGCAGCAATCCTGGAGTGCCACCATGATTTATTTTTGAGACAGGGTTTCTCTATGTAGCCTGTCACCACTGCTCTAAAGGTTGTGAGACCTTGGGAGAGTGAAGCTGATAAAAAAAAAAAGAGAGAGACAAATTTAGCCAGTCATGGTGGTGAGCGCCTTTAATCCCAGCACTAGGGAGGCAGAGGAAGAAGGGTGTTTGAGTTCAAGGCCAGCCTGGTCTACAAAGCAAGTTTCAGGACAGCCAGGGCTACACAGAGAAACCCTGTCTCAAAAAAGGGGGGAAGGGGGCAGACTAAAGTCTTGTGCAATAGCCCACTTTATTCAGAGCCCCAGCCAATTTATACTGAGGGTTAAGATGGTCACATAGGTATAGTTCTCATGAGTTCAAGCTGTATATAATCACAAGGAAAGCCACAAGGACCAACCACATGTGACCAAAACATATTTTTCCATAGAGGTAATAACTGAATAACATCAGCAAGCAATAATGAGTAATCTGAAGTCAACTCACGCCTATCCCCTACACCTGGGAGGCACATGAAAACACTTTCTAAGAACAATTCTGGCACATCTTTAATCCCAGCACTTGGGAGGCAGAGGCCAGCCTGGTCTACAGAGCGAGTTCAGGACAGCCAGGGCTGCATAGAGAAACCTCATCTTGAAAAACCAAAAACCAGCCGGGTGGTGGTGGCGGCGCACGCCTTTAGTCCCAGCACTTCGGAGGCAGAGCCAGGCAGATCTCTGAGTTCAAGGCCAGCCTGGTCTACAGAGTGAGATTCAGAACGGGCACCAAAAGTACAAAGAGAAACCCTGTCTCAAAAAAAGGAGAAGAAGAAGAAGAAAGAAAGAAAAACAGATCAACCAAATGAAACTGAGGCCGCAGGATTCTTGTCTAGTTTTCCCATAAGCGCTCAGAATTCTCCTCCATGGCTCCATTCCTGGACTATGTTCTAACTGCCCTGCTTGTCACAATATTGACCAGGCTGGCCTTGATCTCACAAAGATCCACCTGCTTCTGCCTGCTAAGTGCAGGAATTAAAGGTGTAGCCCACGAGACTGGGCTTATTAACTCTTTATTAGGCCCATCTGTGAACCCGGGGGATCGCCGAAGCTATTTTCTCTTCACAGCAGCCCCAGATCAGAGACATGGATTTACTCAGCGAGCGCCACACAGTGAGGCAGTATTCGAACCTCTGTCTCAGTGACCACAAGGCCCTCACAGGTTCTGGCAGATGCAGAGAAGGAAGGAAGGGGAGGAGCCCTTTGTGACAGTTGTCCCAGACCAGGCATAAACAGGATGTGGTGTTAGATGAAAGCTTCCCCTTCCACAGCCCGCCCCTCTCAGCCTGGTTCCCCACCCCTAGAAGACAACGGAACTGTGAGGAGGTCTGAAGACAGAAAAGCCATGGTCAGAGGGCCTGGGTGGCAAGGAAGGGCAAGGGGCTGAGGTTTAAGGTGGACTGGGCAAGGAGGGTACCTGGGTGAAGATCAGCGGGAGGCTGGAGGTCACAGGCAGTGGAGGAAGGGGCCCAGTTGAGGCAAAGGGTCTAGCTCGGGCATAGAGGTGGTAGTTTTAAGTTTGGCCCCAAGTAAGCTTCTGGGGCTTCTGGAATAATTCATGAGTACCTACCCGGAAGGTGGAACCTGCCCTCTGTGTGTACCCCAGAGCTGAGCTATGTGTCCCGGTGACTGGCACCCACTGAGGTGTTTGCCACAGTCCTCTCACGTGGGCTAGCTTCAGATTCTTCACTGGTTTATGGGGAAACTGAGTCAGGAAAGGAGTCGGGTTAGAGGCCAAGCCAGCTCAGCTCCTCCCTGTCCCATTGACAGTCGGATTCCCTGGTGGTGTGTGAAGTGGACCCGGAGCTAAAGGAAAAGCTGAGGAAATTCCGTTTCCGAAAAGAGACCAACAATGCAGCCATCATAAGTCAGTGACCTCTGCCCTATGGAAGGGTGGGGCAGGGGACAGGGAGGGAGACCTGGGCTAGCGTCTCCTGGGATGGGAGGGACCTGTAACCTGTGTTCTATCCCTCTCCAGTGAAAGTGGACAAAGACCGGCAGATGGTGGTGCTGGAGGAAGAATTCCAGGTGAGGGGCTGGGTTGTGGGACCCTAAATACAGTGAGAGGTCTGGGGACAAAGTTGGTAGACTGCTCCTTGGGTACCTCATAAACAAGGGACAGTGACACAGGCTTGTAATGCTAGCACTCTAGAGCAGAGACAGAAGACAAAAGGGTCAAGGTTATCTTTGGCTACAGTGTTAGTTGAGGCTAGCCTGGGCTACAAGAGACCCTGTATCAAAAAGCCAAATAAAGGATGGGAGTGGTGGCACTGGCTTTTAATCCCAGAACTCAAGAGGCAGAGACAGGCGGATCTCTCTTGTGTATTTGAAGCCAGCCTGATCTACACAGTGAATTCAAGTTTTACCCCTGCTTTAAAACAAAGCAAAAGGGGCTATTTGGCTTACATATCCTGAATTGCAGTCTCACCGGGAAGTCAGGGCAGGAACTCAAGTCTGACTGGAGGCAGAGCTGATGCAGAGGCCATGGAGGGTGCTGCTTACTGGCTTGCTCCCCATGGCTTGCTCAGCTGCTTTCTTACAGAACCCAGGACCAGCAGCCCAGGGATGGCCGCACCCCCCTGGGCTGAGTCTTCCTATAACACTAAGGAGAGTGCTCTACAGGCTTGCCTACAGCCAGTCTAATTGAGGCAATCTCTCCATTGCGGGTTTTCTCCCCCAGATGTCTGTAGTTTGTTCCCGTTGACATAAAAGTAGCCAGCAACTAGGCTTTCGTTCCAGATAAGGCAGCCCAAAGCCTCCAGCACCCTGTATAACTGGATAAGACTCCCATTTTGTGGCCTCACTGTCCACATCAGCCTGCCTTCCTTCCTCCTTTCTGGGGTTGAGGCTGCTTGGTAGGGAAGGGTATGGCCCAGGAGGAGCTGGGCTTCCTTTAGGCCCCCCTGAAAGGAAGTATAGTAGAGTGGTTACCATGGGAACACTGATTCAGATCGGAACTCTGGCATTTTACTGTCTTGTGCAATGTGGGGCAAGTCCCTTGACATCCTTGTGCCTCAGTTTCTGTAGCTGTTGAGTAGGCATAATAAGACCTCTCCATAGGGTCCTGAGAAAACGAGTCCACAGGCACTTCTTAGAACAATGTCTCTGCACAGTTCAAGTGTTCATTTGGTGAATGATGGTCATTTGTGTTCTCTCTCTCTCTCTCTCTCTCAGAACATTTCCCCAGAGGAACTTAGGTTGGAGTTACCAGAGAGACAGCCCAGGTATCCTGGGGGAAGGGATGGTATGGAGGACTATGGGTAGGGGCTGATAAAAGACCTACAAATTAGCCAGACAGTGGTGGCACACACCTCAGGAGGCAGAAGCAGGCGGATCTCTGTGAATTCGAGGCCAGCCTGGTCTAGAGAATGAGTTCCAGGAAAGGCACAAAGCTATACAGAGAAACCCTGCCTTGAAAAACAAAAACAAAAACAAAAACAAAAACAAAAACAAAACAACCTACAAACTGGGGGGCCATTGGGCTCCATTTCTGTCTATGGGCTCAGGATCTCTGCATTTGAAGCCAAGAAGTCATAGTCTAGAAATTTTTGTTGATATTTTATTGCAGACTTTTACACTATTATGTTAAAGATCTATTTATTTTGTTTCATGTTCTTGAGTACTTTGCCTACAGTTATGTCTATTTACCACATGCATGCCTAGTGCCTGAAGACATCATAGGATGTCCTGGAACTAGAGTTGTGAGCCACTATGTGGGTGCTGGGAATGGAACCCAAGTCTTCTACAAGAGCAGCCAGTGCTCTTAACTGCTTAGCCATCTTTCCAGTCCTTACACTAATCACTTTTAAAAGATAAACAAACCGGGAGGGCATTTTAAATATTAAAAAATTGCTGTGCAGTGGTGTCACACGCCTTTAATCCCAGCACTCGGGAGGCAGAGCCAGGAGGATCTCTGAGTTCGAGGCCAGCCTGGTCTTGAAAGCGAGTTCCAGGAAAGGTGCAAAGCTACACAGAGAAATCCTGTCTCGAAAAACCTGAATAAATAAATAAATATTTTTAAAAAATTAAGGCCAGGTGTGGTGAAACATGCCTTTAATCTCAGTGCTTGGGAGGCAGAAGCAGGTGGATCTCTGTGAGTTCAGGGCCAGCCTGGTCTACATAGTGAGTTACAGGACAGCCAGGGCTACATAGTGAACTCCTGTCTCAGAAAAAAAAGTTTTTTTGGTTTTTTGTTTTTTGTTTTTTTAATTTATGTGTGTGGGTGTTATGCATCATGTATGTCTATGCATTACACGTTCTCAGAGGCCAGAAGAGGGCTTTGAATCCCCTGGAACTGGCGTTTCAGAGCATTGTGAGCCACCTTGTAGGTTCTAGGAACTGAACCACCCTCTGCAACAGCAAAAATCGTTCTTAACTGCTGAGACATGTCTCCAGCACTACCCCCTTTAAAAAAAAGATTTAATTTATTTACGTGCATGTGTGTTTGTGAGCCGCCTAACATGGGTCCTGGGAACTCATCTTCCGTCTTGAGCAAGAACAAACAAAGGACTCAACCACAGAGCCATCTTTCCAGCCCATCTTGGTGTTCCTTTGAAACACGGTCTCATCTATCCCAGGTTGGCCTTGAGCTCAGTATATAGCCAAGGACAGCTTTGAATTCCTGATCTTGCCTCTACCTCCCAAGTGCACCATGTCCTCTCTGAATTCCGTTCTGTGTCAGCCTTCTGAGTGCTGGTGTCAGAGGCCTGTGCCACTGTCCCTGACTCAAACTGCTCTGTCCATATCTTTCATCTTGACTCAGTTCTTTTTTGGTCCCTCTAGTTTTGGACCTCATTACCAGGCTCAGGGACCTTTGACTACTGCAAAGACCCCAGGCCCAGAACAGGGCCTCGCCCCTGGGAGGTTCAATGCTGATGTTCTTTTGAGTTTTATCTTAGAGTTTGTCTTTTGTGTGAAATCTGACCCATTGGACAGTGACACTTAGCACCTTGGCTCACATCCCTTTCCACCCCCTGTCTCAGGCACCAGCTCCCAGCATCTCCTTGTGACTGCCGTGCACTCAGGTCCCATTGCTGAGATAGGGAAGTGGGGCCCAGCACCAGCCCCACATCACATGCATGTTCCAAGGCACCTCTCTGGCAGTCTGCTCTCCAAGTGGATATCCCCATGGCTGAGAGAGCTCAATATTAAATTACACTTTTTTTTTTTTCCGGAGCTGAGGACCGAATCCAGGGCCTTGTGCTTGCTAGGCAAGCGCTCTACCACTGAGCTAAATCCCCAACCCCTAGATTACACTTTTTAAGTATTTGAGACAGGAGCTAACGTAGTCCAGGCTGGCCTCAGACCCTGTGTAGCTGAGGTTAACTTTGCACTTCTGATCCTCCTATATCCCATACCACATGCTGGGATTACAGGTGTGTGCTGCCATGACCGGCTTCAGATTCCAGGACATGAACTCAAAGAACAGCGGTTGGGTGCTGAGTGTGAATTCCCTTTCTCTGCTGTAGGTTTGTGGTCTACAGCTACAAATACTTGCATGCCGATGGCAGGGTGTCCTATCCTCTGTGCTTCATCTTTTCCAGCCCTGTGGGTGAGATACAGCCCTAACTGTCCTGAGGAGAGGGTCTTCCATTCTGAGGAGCAGTGTGTGTGTGTGTGTGTGTGTGTGTGTGTGTGTGTGTGTGTGTAGGGAGGTGTTCTCGCGCACACGCGTGTGGCTATGGAGGTGTCTGTGAGTGGGTACAGGCACCTGTGGGTGTGGATATGGGAGCTGGTAGAGCCCAGCATGCTGCAAGCCCCGAGTTCTATTCCCAGCACCAACAAAACAGAACAAATGAATAAGAGGGTATAATGGTAGCCGGGTGTGTTGGTTCACGCCTTTAATGCCAGCATACAGGAGGCAGAGCCAGGTGGATTTCTGTGAATTTGAGACCAGCCTGGTTTGCATAGCAAGTTCCAGGACAGCCAGAGCTACATAGAGAGAGAACCTGTTTCAAATCAACAAACACAAAACAAGCCCCTTCTGAAGTCCCCAGCCAGGCACTGGCGTGTTCTGCCTCTGGGAGGCTGAGGTTGAAGGACTATGAGTTCCTAGGCTACGGAGTGAGACCTTACCTGAGCAACAAAGGCGACTCAAGTCCTTCAGGACTCAGGAGGCAGGGCAAGCAGATCTTTGTGAATTCAGGGCCAGTCTTGTCTACATAGTGAGACCCTAAATAAAAGTGTAATCATGTGACTGTGCAAGGGGTGGGGTGGGGCATGCATTGTATTGGGAGCTATGAAGTAGAGTCAGGTACTTCATCAAGAGCTCACACATAGCCGGGCGGTGGTGGCTCATGCCTTTAATTCCAGCTCTGGGGAGGCAGAGGCCAGCCTGGTCTACAGAATGAGATCTAGGACAGGCACCAAAACTACACAGAGAAACCCTGTCTCGAAAAACCAAAAAAAAAAAAAAAAAAAAGAAAGAAAGAAAAAAAAGAACTCACACACATTCTTGTTCCTGTTATCAGGAAATCCCCACCAGGGTCCTGAATTTTCTCCCAGACACCCTCACTATAACCTGAAGTTCCTAAACAAATCTAGAAACCCCCAGTACAGCCTTCAGGGTCCTCCTACCATCCTCCTTAAACTACTGTGCCTTCAGGACTTTTAGAGCCTTACCAACTGGGTGTTGTGCTCCCAACCAGGCCCATTCTCTTCTTTTCCACACAGGATGCAAGCCTGAGCAACAGATGATGTATGCAGGGAGTAAAAACAGGCTGGTGCAGACGGCGGAGCTTACAAAGGTCGAGAAGGGCCCCAGCTCTGGAGGAGCTGGGCAACCCTGGGGTCTGAGGGAGGGAGCCAGGGGCTGAACCCCTGGGGCTGGGGGGCAGGTGCTAGTTCCAAACTCCTGGGTCTGAGAGAGCAGGGGCTTGTCCTGGTCCTGGACTCCTGAGTTTGAAGGAAGAGGGCTGGGATCTGGACTTTTGAGTCTGAGGGGTCAGGAAACCTCACTAGATCATAACGAGACCTCTCTCTACACAGGTGTTTGAAATCCGCACCACAGAAGACCTCACTGAGGCCTGGCTTCAAGAAAAGTTAGCTTTCTTTCGTTGATCATTGAGCCAGGGATTTGAAGTCCTTATATCTGAAGACCCAGACTCCTAGGATAATGAACATTAAAGATCTAAATAAAGGTTAAAAATTCAGGAACTTAGCGATCCTTAACTGGTTTCTGATGCGGTATCTGCACCTCTTTGTAGGTGCTGGCCGACAGTCCCCGCGGTTTCAACTTATGGCCAGCAGGGGGCGGACGTTTCTACTGGAACCAAGCTGGCCCCAGGAGGCCACCTGTTTCTCAGAAACCACAGGAGGGGACTATGGAGCTTCCTGGGATGGAATGGGAAACGGGTGGCCTGGGTCCCTTTAAGTAATTTTGGGGAGTGTTCGAATCTGTGAAGGGGTCACTCTTAAGGGGGAAAAGATCCCTGAGAAGAGAGCTTGGTACCCCTCTCCTCACCTTTTCTCCCGCTCTGGGCCTAGAAGGTATCTTCTGGCACTAAATGCTGTGTTTCTCAGCCCATCCCTCAGGTAGGAAGAAGTTAAAGGCAAAAATAAATAAATAAATAAATAAATAAATAAAATCAAAAGATCTGGCACCAGAAGGATGCTGGGAGATGGATAGTTTAGAGGTTGGACTGTGGGAGGTGAGGAAGATTTGGACTCTCAGTGAAGCCCAGAGGACTTGAAGAGGCAGGGAAGGGAGACTCCCCACACTCTTGTCTCTTTCCTTTTGTGCAGCACCTCTGGGCACTGGATTCTCTCAGAGCTCTGTCTCTCTTTGAAGGACATTTATTGAGCACTCAGGGTATACAGGGCTCTGAGATGGACAGTCATGACAGAGATGGCTCATCCTTCCCTGTCCTCCCACTGTCTCCCATGTTTTCTCAATCCTCACACCCGGGCCCCTGGAACTCCCTCCCTCCACCTCTTTCCAGGTTCCCTGTTGAGAGGTGGCCGTTGCCATGGTAACAATGACAGAGTGACCTTGGGCCTGGGCTGTCCCTCCCCCCCCCAGGCCTGGTGTTCCTAGGGGTGGGCCTAAAAGGGAATTCATACCTTGCCTCTCCCTCCTAGCCCCCAGATTCTCCACCTCATTCTGCCCCTTCCATCCCTGTCCCCTTGTCTCCAGTCAAGACAAGCCCTTCACAGAGAAGTTCTGCATAGAACCTCTCTAAGCCGGGCTGTGGAGAACTGCCTTTATCCACCCCTGTTCTGGGGGCTTTGGATCAAGTTTGCCTCCTTCCTGCCAGAGAGACCACTCCACCCACATTACTTTTTTTTTTTCCTTTTTGAGCTGAGGATCGAACCCAGGGCCTTGCGCTTCCTAGGCAAGTGCTCTACCACTGAGCTAAATCCCCAACCTACTTTTTTTTTTCTTGGAATTTTGAGGCAGGGTTTCTCTGTGTAGCCCTGGCTGTCCTGAACTCACTCCGTAGCCCAGGCTCAGAGATCCTTCCTCCCAGGTACTGGGAGCAGAGGTACCACATTACTGCTGATCATGACCTTCGTCCTCATGGCTGGAGGTGGGGAGGAGAGGTCTGGGGACAAGAGGGGGTGTGAAGAGGTCATGGAGCCCCTGGCTTGCCAAGATTAGAGAGGGATGACACTTGTCCAAGGTCACACATCACAACCTCAAATGCATACCAAGGATTTGTAACAACCACACAGACATCGGCTTAATTCCTAGGAAACTGAGGCACAGAAGCCGAAGCCACAGACTATTCCATGTCCAGGTGTCATACCTCGAGGTTTTAGGCAAGAGTCTCAGCAGCCATTCCCTTCTCCCTCCTCCCTACCCTATCCTTCAGAGTTTAACTTGCTTTTAGGTTGTAACTTTAAATAAATCCAGTCAGAAAAGACCATGTATGGGACTCTCCCAGTCAAGAGCAAATTTGGAAACCAATCAGAGGGTCCAGATTATCTAATGAAGAGTCAGTATAATGGGGATGTTTTATTGATGTATTTTATTAAGTTGTATGCATGTGTGTGTGTGTGTGTGTGTGGCCTCGAACTCACAGAGATCCACCTGCTTCTGCCTCCCGAGTGCTGGGATTACAGGTGTGCGCCACCACCGCCTGGCAGCTTTTAAAGTTTTAAATCTGCATTCTAGGTTTCCCCAGGGCAACTTTATCTTCTTGGACACGGGCAGGGCTTATGTTTGAGAAGCTCAGAAGGGATTTTAGTACAGAATGAAGACTCCAGGCCTAGGCTGAAAGTTAGGATTCTTTGGGTAGGAAGGCAAAGACAGAGGGTGTGGCTTAGGCAGAAGAGGTGGGGCTTATATTTGTGGGCGGAACCTACGGTGAACATTATTTACTTCTGAGTCCGTGCTAAGAATCTAGAGTCACAGGCTGGATGTGGTAGCACAGGCCTTTAGTCCAAGCACAGAGGCAGGCGGATCTCTCTGAATTTAAGGCCAGTTTGGTTTACATGACAAATTCGGGGCCAGCCCATCATATAGAGCTGGGATTTAGGCTTTGAGGCGGGGCCTAATAGGCAGCCAATAGGACCAGAAGTGGGGATAGAGCCTAGGTGAAGAATTATGGGCTTGGTCATCAGTTGTATTGGAAGGTCTGTTCAGCAACTAGGGCTCCAGCTAGGCAGCTGCACTGTCCTTTTGGTGTTCCACTACCTCTGCCTGCTTCGTAGGCTCTTCATCTGTCCATTGTGTGTCTCCATTACTTCCCCTCTTCCCCCTTACCTCCAGCCCAGGCCTGACTCAGTTATTACCTACCTGTGTGACCCTGGGCAAGGTACTAAACCTCTCTCTGCCTCAATGATTCTCGTCTGTAAAATGGGCATAGTCATGGGAACACTTCCTTACCTGAAGGCCCCCAAACCATTGCTACCTACAGTATTGCTACATCTATGTTCACATTTGCTGCCATTATTCTCCTACTTCCTTATTGTGGTATGTGCATGTATATGTGAGTGTGTGTGAGTGTGTGTGTGTGTGTGTGTGTAGGCCAGAGGTCAACCTCAGGTGTTCTTTCTCAGGAGTGGTCCACCTTTTTTTTTTTTTTTTAATTATATGCATGGCAGTGGTGCACATCTTTAATCCCAGCACAAACAAATAAAAAAATGTTTTCTGTGTATAGGTGTAATGTCTGTGCTCCATTTGCATATCTGGTGCCTGTGGTGGTCAAAAGAGGGCGCTGGATCCCTGGGAATTGGAGTTACAGAGACCGTGAGCTGCCATGTAGGTGCTGGGAATTCTCTTGGGAAGAGAAGCCAGTGTTTTTAACAGATGAGCCGTCTCTCCAGCACAGGTTTACTTTGTGAGACAGATTCTCTCACTGGGACCTAGGACTGACAGGTTAGGCTACACTGGGTGGCCCAAAAGCCTCCAGGGATCTGCCTGTCTCAGCCTCCACAGAGTTTGAGTTCCAGGAGCTAGCCATCATCCCCCTGTGCAGCACCCCAAAGGCTTCACAGACTGAATGATCTCCCCAGTCCCTCTTTCTGTTTCTGTCTCAACCCTGGACTCCCTTGCTCTAACTAGAAGGTGGGTGGGGATGGTGTCTGGAGGGTGTGGACAGGTAGAGACTGGAGATGGGAGATTAGGAGCATCCCCTGGGGCTCCTCTTGGTTTTGAGTTGGTCCATCGTTCACAAAAGAGGAGGTCTGCTGTGGTGAGTGGTTCTAGGGGTGTGCCTAGGGAGGATTTATGGAGCTTGGGGAGGATTTCCACATCCGGGGTCCCTAGTGGGAAGTGTTTGAGACACAGGCTGCAATAAGATAGATCTTTGCTGAGTTTGGGGGTCCTGTGTGTATCTCAGAAAGAGATGCAACATGGCCCGAGGTACCCAGTGGGCTCTGAGGAAAGGACAGGCAGGCCAGCTCTGGGGTGGGAGTCAGACACTAAGGGTCCAAATAAGGAAGAAGCAAGGTATTCTGGGATCCACAGGAGTCACAGAGGCTACAGGAGCTGAAGGCAGCAGGACTGATTGCTGGGGATGGGTGGGAAAGAATCTGGAGCAAGGAAGGTAAACCAAGGGTACCCTGAAAGGAACAGAAAGTTCCAAGGTCCCCAAGGGTGCTGGACGATGACCTGAGGTATAGTTAGGGAAATGAGAAGCATTTAAGGGTCTTCCATGGGCAGAAGAGATGTTTGGGGTCCCTTAGACATGAGCCATGATCTGCAGTTTCTCCTGTGGGTGGGAAATGAAGGCCTTAGTGGAGGAAGGGCATGGTTGGGGTTGGACCCATTACTCTGGATGGCTGTGAAACATGGTCTGCTTCCCCAGGGTTCCCCAATGGGTCAAGCTATGGTGGGCTCTTTCTGGACATTGACAAATAGTCTGAGTCCTCCATAGATTCTGGGGTGTGGTCTGAGTGTATGATTTAGGATGACTGAGGTCTGAATCTCCTGGGATATGATTTGAGGTCCCTCTGGAATTAGAGGTGTATGGTCTAGGTTTCCTGACAGGGTGTGCCCACCCCTCACCCCCATCTGAAGTCACGAAACAGAGAACACAGTCTCTGGTCCCAGGTGGCTCACCAACATGCTTTGGGGTTTCAAAGGAGGTAAGACCTGTACTCTGAGGATGTGATTGATGGAGAGAGCTGGTGTGTGTGTGTGTGTGTGGGGGGGGGGGGGTCCAAGTAGCCGCTGGGGCGTGGTCTGGAGGGACGGGGCCCAGGCTGGACCCCAGCGCTCTGCAGTGGAGAGGGGGTCTGCAGCGACCTGGGCGTGCGTGTGGCCGCCCCACCTAGGGCCGGCGCCCCCTCCCCCCTTGCGGCGGCGACGCGGAGGGCGGAGCGCGGCGGCGCGCGGGAGGGCGGGCGGGAGGCGGGAGGCGGGCGGGAGGCGGCCCCGCGGCACCGCGCCCCCTCCCCCGGCCCTCCCCCCACCATGGCGCGGCGCGAGGCGGCGGCGGCGGCGGCGGGGCCGGGCCCCGGGCCCCCTCCCCCGGGCTGGGTGAGCGCGGCCGGCGGCGGTCCCTGGGGCTCTTTGGAAGCGGCGGGCGGGGGCGCGGGGACGAGCGTGCCCGTGTGTCCGCGGCGCTGCGGCGGGGCCCGGCGTGCGCCCGCCCGCGGCCCTGTGTGTGCCCGGCGCCCCGCCGGTGTGGCCATCCGGGCGTGTGCGGGGCCGCGGTCAGCCGTGCGTGTGCATGTGTGCATGTGTGCGTGTGTGCGCGCGTGTGTCCCACACACTCCGGGGCGCCGGATCTGGGGGGCTGTGGCGCGCCCGTCCGAGGGGCTGTGTGCAGGTGTGTGCGGGGGCTGCGCGCCCAGGTGTGCGGGGCTCCCAGTGGGCCTGTGCGCGCGTGCGGTTGGCTGTGTTGGGGGTCTGTGTCCGGCAGGGTTGGATGTCCATCGGAAGAGCTGCGGAGCCGGGTGTGTTCACTCGGGTATCCGTGTGTGTGTGTGTGTGTGTGTGTGTGTGTGTGTGTGTGTGTGTTGTGTTGTATGCGGGTTGGATGTCTCTGAGGGCGTGTGTCTGTGTGTCTGTGTGTCTGTTTCAGGTACCCTGCTGGGGTGGGGGCTGAGGCTCAGCGCATAGTGGGACCAGGCCTCTGTATGGATGGGGGGGTTGCTTGGCTGCTCCCTCGGTCCATGTCAGCTGGGGGGGTCCCTCAGTGATCCTTGGGGGAGACGGCCATGTCTTCCTCCTCTTCTCCGTGGCTGGTTGGGGAGGGGGGATGGGAGGCCGGGAGGTGGACAGATGGAGGGATGAGAGGCCGAGGGATGGACAGATGGGCCCTGGGGTGGGGGGTGAGTTGGAGAGTGGAGGGTGGGGATGAAGACCTGGCCCTTCCCACCCCACCCCACCCTAAATCCCCCACCTGCCGGGTATCTGCAGATAGGGCCTCAGTTGCCTATATCTTGATAGCAAGGCTGGGGAAACTCTGGGGGTTGATGATGGCAGAATCTTTTGGGAACCCAGCGTTGGGACTCAGCCCCTTCCCATCCCTACGAAGTCCCACCTGCTGAACTATGACCTTTGACCCTGGCTTTTACTTGGTTCTTTTGGGGGCAGGGTGTAAAAGGACTGGAAGGGGTGTTAGAATGTATTTGGCCAGGGAAGTAGGTGGACAGAGTGCAGGGCCATGAGGAATGGGTATCAGTGACAGTGAGTGTGAAGCTGGTTGGTCTGTTGACTGTGCTCTGTGCTCTGGTATTTTGTGTGCATTTACAAGTGTGCTAGTTCCTCCTGGGACTGTGGCGTGAGTGTGTCTGTGATGTGTGAGCCTCTCAGAGTGCCTACAAAGTGCCTGTGCACTTGTTCACAGCTCCCAGCTTTGTCTGTGTGTGTCCGTGCTAAGGGTTCTGTGTACATGTGTGAAGTGTGTGCCTGCTGTACCTGCATGTGTCTGTTGGTGTTCTGTCTGCTTTATGACTGCATGGTGGGAATATGTGAAGTTGCATGAATATGTTTGGGTGTGAAAGAGTGTGCACCTATGTATCTTTCATTGTGCAGGTGAGTCGTGTGTGTGTGTGTGTGTGTGTGTGTGTGTGTGTGCCACTGTGTGTTGACAAGGGTTATATAGATGCAAGTGTCTGGTTGTCTGATAAGAGGCACATAGGTCTCTCTGTATCTGTGCATCTGTGAATGTGCAAAGGAGAGCCTGTGTGTGTGTGCGCAGGTATGTCAACCTGGAGGGTGTGTGTCTCTCTTGGAAGTCCTTCTCTACTTTAGTCTCTGGGGACCAGGTTCTGTAAGTTTAGGCATGTATCTATAAGATACATGCACCTGTGCCTTGGGCACAAGATTGACCCTACTTCTGGGTCTAGTGAGTATGAGCTGTATGTAGCATGCCAAGGCATAGTCTGTGGTCCTGGGACACAAATGTGACTATATCCTGGGCTCAGTACCCTGCAGGGTAGGGAGCATCCAGACTGGGGTGGTGTACCCCTGTAGAGTTTGGGTTGAGACTCTCATGGATTGGCATGGGCTCACCAATGTTAATGTGGATTGAGATGCAATGGCATGATAGGAACCCCCTAATGCTTCTGTGCTCTGGATGCCACTCATTCCTTTGAAGTTGGGGAGCCCATTTGAGAACTCTTGAGTTCTAAAGGATAAGATGTCTGGTCTAGGCTCCTGAATCTCAAAAAGAGAAGCCTGGGAATTTAGAATTCCAGGGCTGCTAAGAGGGGTGGGTAGATTCCATCCTCCAGGAAACTGATCCAAGTCAGGGAGGGGTGGGGGTCAGCGCTCCTGAGACACCAGAGGGCAAAGCTCACATCCTAGACTCCTGGGGTTTGGAGGGTGAACAGTCCTGAGGCCCAGTCTCCTAAGGTTTGGATGTGACTTTTGGGTCCCTCTGAGAGTCTGAAGATCCTGTAGCAGGGAGCCTGAGAAAGTGATCACTCTAGGGATTCCATTGGCTCAGATGGTCTCCAAGGTAGGCCTTGATGCCTAGAAAGAAGGCGGAAGAGGCTAACTGTGGTTTTGTTCTTTTGCAGGTACCGGCCCAGGCCCTGACACCTTGAAGAGAGGTGAGTATAGTGCCATGGACCAGATGAGGGATGTGGGGTATGCCTTGGGCTAGGGGAGAGACTGGGGTGATAGCACACTGTCTGCCTAGGCCCAGAGCTCTACCAGTGTACCCAAGTGCAGAAAACCACAGTGTCCAGGGAGGCAGGTGCCCATTCCCACTGAAGAGTAGAGATAAGCCTGCGAGCATTGTAGTTGGGTAAGGGTTCATTTCATGGTGGTCAGGAGGCTCAGAGGGGTCCCATATGTCAAGATGTGACATCTCTCAAGATAGGTAAGGTGGTCACAAAAGTGGGGTCCCATTTTATCAGTAAGGATCCATAAGTGTTTCTAGGCATGGAATAACCCCTGCACTATGGTGATACAGGCCTGTCATCCAAGCAGCCAGTGGGCTGAGGCAGGAGAGTTATGAATTTGATGCCAGCCTGGGCTACACAGTGAGACCCAGTTTCAAAGACAAGGAGGAAAAGAAGAAAAGAAGCAGGGGTGATAGCTCACTTGTAGAGCACTTGCCTAGAGTCCATTAGTGAAGGAGTAGGGGTGTGGCTTAGCCATAGCACATTTGCTTAGCATGCGCAAGGCCCTGGGTTCCATCCCCAGCATCTCACTCACACATACACATGTACACAGTGTTAGTATCATCTAACATTTATGTAGCATTTATGTAGTCTGAAGCTAAGCTAAGCATGTTACAAAATACTCTTACTGAGCCCTCTCCAAAGCCCTGTGAGGAAGCTAGGGGTCATCATCATCGTCACAGATGAGTACAGGGGGCACAGGGGGAGGAAGATGTTGTTTCATCGAAGCAACCGGAACATGGGGTGTGAACCCTCGAAGAGGGATGGGATTCTAACCCGAGAAGCTGCGGTGCTTTGGGTAACTGGGAGCTGTTTCCATTGCACCTCTCTTACAAACTGCTGCAGCTGGGCCAGGAGAAAGTCCGTGCTTGTTTCATAGACTAGGGTTCTGGGCCCTAGAGACCCAAAGCAGGCAGGTGTCCTGCAGGGCCCACCTGGTAGAGGCCCACCTTCCAGACCTGGGGTTCTAGTCAGTGCAGAACTAGAGGGAGAGGAAGGCAGGATGGAGATGGGGGTGCACAGAGATGTGCTATCCTAGCCTTGCCTCCGCCTCTCTTCAGCCCTTCTCTCCCTTCTCTCTGACTCCCTTTCCTCTGCTTTCCTCTCCCCTGCCTCTTCTCTCCATCTTGGCTTAGTCTGTTTGATGCATTTTCTTCTTCACTCAGGTTTTTATTCCCTTGTTCCACTGTTACCTGACTTTTCATCTCCTTGGTGTCTTGAGACAGGGTCTTCATATGTAACCCTGGCTGGCCTACATCTTTGAACCTCTTGAGTGCTGGGATTACCGGTGCCTGCCTCCCTGCCTGGCATGTTAGGCAAGCACGCCCCCAGCTCCTCCCTCATGGCTGGATTCTAGGCTGGGGCCTACTACAAAGCCCCGCCCCCAGGCCCTCATTGGGGGATTCCGGGCACATGTTTCTGCTGAGCCATACCAGAACCTACTTCACCGCCTGGGGAAGCTATTTTCTCTTTTTGCCCTGCTGTCTTTCAGTCCATTTCTTCCCCACTTGCTTCCTTCTGATTCTCTCTCTCTCTCTCAGCCTTTCTCCAGCTTTCTTGGTCCCAATCTTCCACTGGGCCAGAAGATCAAGGTCACATATGACCACCACCCCACATAGATTCCTTGGAGGTTGGTCAGCAGGGGCTAGGTAGGGCAGGGTGGGGTGAAAACAGCTTCAAGGACGCCCCCTTCCCATCCTTTCCTCTTTACCCCCCCTACCGCCCACCCTGTGTTGTGATGGGAGCTGACATGTCGTGGGTTGCAGCTGCTGGAGGGGGAATCCCCGCCGGAAGGTTTTGCCTGGAGCAGAGGCATGGGGTGTGTGTGTGTGTGTGTGTGTGTGTGTGTGTGTGTGTGTGTGTGCACATACATGCCCCTGTAGGCATGTATGGGCCTCCTGTGTACCTGCTGTTGGTGCCAGTCACCCCTGCTCAGGAGGGCAGCTAGCCTAGGAAGAAACCATACTCAGAATAGGACTTCCCTAGACTGAGATGGGAAACTCTGATGCTTTTTTCTCAACTCTTCCCACCTTCTCCGTTTTTGTTTGTTTGTTTGTTTGTTTGTTTTCCACCAACTTAGGTAGAGGACTTAACATTCATTGAGTGCTTACATGTGTGGTTTCCATGCATAATCTCAATGTGAAGATGCTATTATCTTAGCATACAAAGTCAAGAAATTTTGGCCTGTCCGGATGTGGTCCCAGTACTTGGAAGGCTGAAGGAGAAGGATCAAGATTTCAAAGCTAGCCTCAACTGTATAGCAGGTTCTAGAACAGTGTGTACTACATACTATCCTGTCTTGAAGGACAAGATAGATGTGGTTGGTGGACACACCCATAATCTCAGGACTTGGGAGGCACAGGCAGGTGGAGCTCTGAATTCAAGGCCAGCCTGGGCTTCTTAGTGAGACTTTGTCTCACTAACAACAACAAAACTTGCTATTGGGGAGATTTGTGACTTAAACTAGCCTCGGCTACATAATAACACCACTATGTCGCAAACAAACAAGTAAAAAATAGCAACAAAATTTTTAAAAAGGAAGGAAAATAAAGAAATTATGGCTTAGGTATGGGAATCGTTACTGTGGTTTCTTAGAGTTAGTAAATGAGAGAACTGGAATTTGTACTCGAATGTGGTTGATGAAAACACTTCTAGACCAGCAAGATAGCTCATCAGGTGAAGGAGCTTGCTGCACAATTGTAGCAACCTAAGTTTGATTCCCGGAAGCCACATGAAGGTGGAATGAAGGAACCAGTTCCAGAAAGCTGTCCTCTGACCTGCCACATATACACACTAGTAATGGTATTTAAAATGAAAGCATCTACTCTTAGCATAACACAGTTCTGTACTTGGTATGCATTAGGCACCCAGTGATGTTGCAGCAATAATTTTTAGTATGTGTTAAATTGTACATGCCAGGTGCTGTTCTAACAGCGATGCTCATGAGTGTATATAATCCTCACCAAAATAAAGCCTGTTCCTTCTCCCCGTTTTACAGATGAGGAAGCCGAGATTCAGAGAGGTTCAGACACGTGCCCGAGGTCACACAGCTAGTAAGTGTCACAGCTGGACATCCCTGGTTCTGAATTTCAGCCAACATGATTTCAGAATATCTGGTGGGCTGGGAGGTCATGGACAGTTGGGGAGCCCCTAGGACCCTGACGGAGGTGGGGGGCAGAAGACTTCGGAGTAACAGAAAGGTGATCTGTCGATTACTATGGGAGATTTTGTAATCAGATCTGGGTGTTTTGGTCCAGGTCTGTAGTCCTAGCACTTAGAAGGCAGACACAAGGGGATCATGAATTCAAAGCCAACCTGGGCTACAGGGATACTTGGTCTAGAAAAAAGAAAGGCCAGGTGGCAGCCCACACCTTTAATCCTAGCTCTTGGGAGGTAGAAGCAGGCTGATCTGTGTGAGTTTGAGGCCAGCCTGATCTACAAAGCGAGTTCAGACCAGCTGAGGCTACATAGTAAGACCCTGTCTAGAGAAGAGAGAGAGAGAGAGAGAGAGAGAGGGAGAGAGAGAGGGAGAGGGAGGGAGGGAGGGAGGAAGGAAGGAAGGAAGGAAGGAAGGAAGGAAGGAAGGAAGGGAGAAAAAGAAAGGAAGAGAAAAGGTTGGCTATTTTACCAGCTGCTTTGAGAGTCTGTTGTCCAGAACTCATTCATTGGGAGTTAAAGGATGCAGTTTGACGTTCACCAGCACATCCCAGGTTTTTAAGGGTGGTGACCCAGCCAGGTCCAGGTATACTGCTTGACTATCTTTCCCCTCCAGGTCTCACCTCCTGCTTCTCCTGCCTCCCCCCTGCACCATGGCTCCAGGCCCCTTCTCCTCTGGGCTTCTCTCGCCACCACCTGCTGCTCTCCCTTTTCTGCTGCTGCTCTGGGCAGGGGCATCTCGCGGCCAGCCCTGCCCCGGTCGCTGCATCTGCCAGAACGTGGCACCCACACTGACCATGCTGTGTGCCAAGACCGGCCTGCTCTTTGTGCCGCCCGCCATCGACAGGCGCGTGGTAGAGCTGCGGCTCACCGACAACTTCATTGCCGCTGTGCGTCGTCGAGACTTCGCCAACATGACCAGCCTGGTCCACCTCACCCTGTCTCGCAACACTATTGGTCAGGTGGCAGCCGGCGCCTTTGCTGACCTCCGTGCTCTCCGGGCCCTGCACCTTGACAGTAACCGCCTGGCAGAGGTGCGCGGGGACCAGCTCCGAGGCTTGGGTAACCTCCGCCACTTGATCCTCGGCAACAATCAGATCCGTAAGGTGGAGTCGGCAGCTTTCGACGCCTTCCTGTCCACCGTGGAGGACCTGGATCTATCCTACAACAACCTGGAGGCACTGCCGTGGGAGGCGGTGGGTCAGATGGTGAACTTGAACACCCTCACGCTGGACCACAATCTCATTGATCATATTGCGGAGGGCACCTTTGTGCAGCTGCACAAACTCGTGCGCTTGGACATGACCTCTAACCGTCTGCACAAACTGCCCCCCGATGGGCTCTTCCTGAGGTCCCAGGGCGGTGGGCCCAAGCCACCCACCCCACTGACCGTCAGCTTCGGTGGCAACCCACTGCACTGCAACTGTGAACTGCTCTGGCTGCGGCGCCTGACCAGAGAGGATGACTTGGAGACATGCGCCACGCCCGAGCATCTCACTGACCGCTACTTCTGGTCCATCCCCGAGGAGGAATTTCTATGTGAGCCTCCGCTCATCACGAGGCAGGCAGGAGGCAAGGCCCTAGTGGTGGAGGGCCAGGCTGTCAGTCTGCGCTGCCGGGCGGTGGGTGACCCTGAGCCCGTGGTGCATTGGGTGGCCCCTGATGGGCGACTGCTGGGGAACTCCAGCCGGACCCGGGTCCGTGGGGATGGAACGCTGGATGTGACCATCACCACCTTGAGGGACAGCGGTACCTTCACTTGCATAGCCTCCAATGCTGCGGGGGAAGCCACTGCCCCGGTGGAGGTATGTGTGGTACCTCTGCCACTGATGGCGCCCCCACCTGCTGCCCCACCACCTCTCACTGAGCCTGGTTCTTCTGACATCGCCACACCAGGCAGACCTGGTGCCAACGACTCAGCCACTGAACGACGGCTTGTGGCTGCCGAACTCACGTCCAGCTCTGTGCTCATCCGCTGGCCAGCTCAGAGGCCAGTGCCTGGCATCCGAATGTACCAAGTGCAGTACAACAGCTCTGCAGATGACTCTCTAGTCTACAGGTGAGTGTGGAGCTGCAGCCCCAGGACCTCTTCTCCAACCCTAGCATCCTTCCCTCCATCCCATCTGCTCCCCATCCCCTTGACCTTGCTTAGATGGCACTTTGGGGAGGCCTGTAATTGCTTCCCTTTTCCTGCTGTGCAGTCTTTGAGGTTCTGGAGCTTAGGAGATGTTTGTGGAACATGACACAAGCCAGTGAAGGGCTGGGTAATGGAGTTATAAAAGTGAGTAGGGCCTGGTGCTTCAGGCTGGTGATCCTTTCAGAAGCTGAGGCAGGAGGATTGCAAGGAAAAGGCTGACCTGGACAACTTGGAGGCACTGTCTCAAAATTTAAAAAGTAGAAAAAAGAGGGTTGGAGATGGAGCTCAGTTATAGTGAGTTAGAGCCCCGTGCCTAGAATCCTCCAGTGAGGGGCTGGGGTGTGGCTCAGTGGTAGAGCCCCTGCCTAGAATCCCCCAGTGAGGGGCTGGGGTGTGGCCTAGTGGTAGAGCCCCTGTCTAGAATCCCCCAGTGAGGGGCTGGAAGAGTGGCTCAGTGGTAGAACCCCTGCCTAGAATCCCCCAGTGAGGGGCTGGGGGTGTGGCTCAGTGGTAGAGCCCCTGCCTAGAATCCCCCAGTGAGGGGCTGGGGCGTGGCTCAGTGGTAGAGCTCCTACCTAGAATCCCCCAGTGAGGGGCTGGAAGTGTGGCTCAGTGGTAGAACCTCTGCCTAGAATCCCCCAGTGAGGGGCTGGGGGTGTGGCTCAGTGGTAGAGTGCTTGCTAAGCTGGATAGGCACTAAGTTCCATTCCCATTACTGCCAAACAACAAATATCCCACAGGGTTCATGGTTAACATCACTTGCACTCCAGAGGCCTCTGATCATGAATTCCATCAGTTAAACATTGTGGCACATAAAATACATGTGTTTATAGTTACATTTCTGTTTATGTCAATACTACTATTCCAACTGGATATATTATAGAAACAGAAAGCAAAAAGCATGAGAAAAATAGAAACAAATGTAATGAACTAGTTTGGTTTCTATTACTGTGACCAAGCCATTCGGTGGTGGGGAATGCCTTTTACCCCAGCGTTCAAGTGGCAGGTGGATCCCTGAGTTTGAAACCAGCTTCGTCGATAGAGTAAGTTCCAGGACAGCCAGAGTTACAGAGAAACCTTGTCCCAAACAACAAAACAAAATAAAAAACATTATGACCGTCAAAAACAAAAACAAACGAAAAACCACTCTGACCAAAAGCAACTTGGGGAGGGGAGGGGAGGGTTTATATTACAGCTCTCAGATCACACTCCATCACTGAAGGAAGTCAGGGCAGGAACTCAAGGCAGGAACCTGGAGGCAGGAACTGAAGCAGAGGCCATGGAGGAGTGCTGCTTCCTGGCTTGCTCCCATGACTGTTCTGTCTGCTTTCTATACAGCGCAGGACGACCTGCCCATGCTTGGTGCCACCCACATTAGCTGGGCCCTCCCATCCCATGTCAATCATTAATCTAGAAAGTATGCCCTCACAGACTTTCCTACGGGCCTGTCTGACGGAAGAAGCATTTTCTCGGTTGAGGTTCCCAGATGACCCTAGCTTGTGTCAAGTTGACAAAAAAACTAATCAGTAGTTATGAGTTACTTCCACCATGGTCTTAGGGTGAACAGGCCTGCAGTGCAGATAGCTATCAATCTGTTGGTTTCTCCTCTCCCATCTGTCTGTACTTTCTCTCTCTCTCTGTCCATCATTAGGCACTTAAACTACACTGTACAGGGCCCTTACTTGGGTGTGGCTGTGGATCATAGAGCAGAAAAAGGAAGGATAAGATGGAAATGCACAGAAATTTGTTTATTTATTATTATTTGAGACAGGGTTTCTCTGTGTAGCCATGGCTGTTCTGGAACTCACTCTGTAGACCAGGCTGGCCTCAAACTCACAGAGATCCTCCCACCTCCGCCTCCCGAGTGCTGGAATTAAAGGTGTGTGCTACCACCGCCTGGCCCTGAAATGAGAATTTACAAAGAAATAATTACCTACCTCACTTCCATCCTTACCTGGGAAACAGTAGGCATTCAATGTGGGTGTGTTTCCTGGACACAAAGGACAGCTCTGAGGTGGGCATTGAGGCACATGCCTGTGATCCCAGCACTTGAGGGGCCGAGCAAGAAGAGCATCAGTTCAAGGTCAGTCCGTGGTAAGTAGTGAGATCTTGTCTCAACAAACAAAACAATGAAAAAAGGCAGCTTAGCTGCTTCCAGTGTGACCATTGGCACCTGGGACCCGAGGAGTCCAGTGGGTAGGAGCCCACTGTGAATCGATGCCTGAGTCCTGTATCTGGATTCTTTGTCAGTGGGGCTCTTGGCCACAGACCCTGACCCACAGCAGGGATGACACACAGCGGGCTCTTGAAAAATGGCGGTCAGCTGCATAGACACATCTTGTTCGCATCCTCTCTTGTGCGTCACTGTAGAGTGGCTGCTGAATGTCTGGCCCTGAGCTTTGCTTCCTTTGGGCCCTCAGAGGGTCTGGTACCATTCCCCATCTGTGGTCACCCCAACAACTTGAGTGTGCTCAGCCCTTCACGAAAAAGCTTGTTCTTGACCTCTGTCTCTGCTTGCCTGGGGCCTCGCTTTGCCCGTGGTTCTGCTTTTCTTTTGTTTCTGAGACAGGCTCTTGCCCTATAGCCTAGGCTACCCTTTGACTGTGCCGTCCCCAGGCTGGTACGGAACTCTGGATCTTCTGAGATTTCAGGGACTACCCCAGGTACACATTTCCTCACTTTGCTTCTGGCTGCCAAACATTGAGAGCATTGTTGGCTTTCTCGGATGGTCTCCCTAGATAGATTAGACTAACCCATTCTTAAAGCAGTCAGCGAACCAAGGCTCCAAACAGAAGCCTTCATAAACTATGTCCAAAGCTGTGGCTGTGTTCTGCTTCCAGCTTCCTATGGAGCAGTTACCACACTCCCATTCAGTTCATTTAAAAAATTTAAAATGACTTTTTCTTGTGTGTATCACTTAACATTTTGTAAATTACATTTATTTGTGTGTGGTAGTGGTGGTGGGGGGGATTAGTGCCATAGTGTGCATGTAGCTGTCAGAGGACATCTTGTAGGAATCAGTTCTCTCTTTCCACCATGTGAATCTTGGGGATAGAACTCTGGTTGTTAGGTTTGGTGGCAAGCTCCCTTACCCACTGAGCCATCTTGCCAGCTTTTATTTATTTATTTAAGTTTTTCAAGACAGGGTTTCTCTATGTAGCTTTGGAGCCTGTCTCAGAACTCTCTTTGTAGGACCAGGCTGGCCTCGAACTCACAGAGATTCACCTGCCTCTGCCTCCCAAGTGCTGAGATTAAAGGCGTGCGCCACCACCGCCCAACTCCTTTATTTTATTTTTATTCATTCATTTCTTTGTGGTACTGTTGATTGAACTGAGGGCCTCATGCATGCTAGGCACTCACTCTATAATGCTCCTAGCCCTCTCTGGGGGATTCTAGGCAGGGGCTCTACCACTGAGCCACACCCCAGCCCCTCACTGGGGGATTCTAGGTAGGGTTTCTACCACTGACCATCACCCCAGCCCCTCACTGGGGATTCTAGGCAGGGGCTCTACCACTGAGCCACGCCCCAGCCCCTCACTGGGGGATTCTAGGCAGATGCTCTACCACTGAGCCTGTTTTTCTTTTAAGACTCAGAACTTGAGGCTCTGTGGGAAAGATCATTTGCTCTCAGATGCAGAAAGCAGCAGAGCTTTTTTTCATATGCTTGAATGCACACTTATTGAATACCTAGTGTTTGCCAGGCAGGGATGGAGGGGAGATGGATGATGTATTTCTGTCAGTCATTCAGATTGTGTGATTTTCTCCCCATCTCTCTTCACTGCTCCTCTCTGACCCACAGCCACTACTCGACAGGGTGGGGGAAAGTTCCAGACCCAGCATCTAGGCAGAGCTTGATAGGCCCCAGCTGGGCAGGTTCCCAGGACTCTTTTCTCCAGAGGGCCCGTTCTATACTGCATCCTCCATTGCTGATGCTTGTACATAGATAGGATAGCACTGCAGGGGTTAACTTCCTCTCTGCAGCCATGGGCTGAGGTGCCATCCAATGAGAAGCCTGCTCAGCTGCTTACTCTGGCCTGGCAGCCTATGAGAGACTCATGGGCTCAGGCTTTCTTAAGGAGCCAGTGACTGTCCTTGAAAGCGGGGAGGGACCCCTAGCAACTGGTTATTTGGGGAGAAGAACAAGGGAATCCAGGCTCTGGCAGAGGAAAAGGGAAAGTTCATTTAAGAAGGGGGTCAGGGCAGCTGAGGTGGGTGACCTATGGAAAATGAAGAGCCTAATGAGAAAATAAAGGGCCCTTTTGAGACCTATGCTTGAAGTCGTGGGGTGGAGGGTGGTGCCTGGTGACAGGGTCTTTCTTGGTGGGGATCTCAGGACCAGGGCTGGCAGGCCTGTGGAGCTCGGACAGGTAGGCATGGGTGGGCATGAGGCATGGCTTCTTAGAAGGGGTGGAACTTGTTCTGCATGGTCTCAAGCAGAGGAAGAGGCGGTGCTCGTCCCGGTGAGCCACTACAGTCCTTGGCAGGAGAGAAGAGTCTGTGAGGTTGGGTGCTGGGCGTGCCAGTCAGGGTGCACTCCACACTCCTGGGTTCTCTGAGGCTGGAAGTAACCAAAACAGACTGTGCCAAGAGATGCTCATCAAAAGAGAACAAAGTCTGGGAGGGAGTGTCCCTTAGATGGATCTTAGAGGGATATAGAGGCTGCAGCTGGCAGCTGGGGAGGTGGCTTAGTGGGTCAAGGCACTTTCTACCAAGCCTAATGACTTGAGTTCAACCCCTGGGACACACATGGTGAAAGGAGACTCCTGTAAGTTGTCCTCTGACCTCTTCCTTACATACGCGTGCGAACACACACACACACACACACACACACACACACACACACACACATATAATTTAGATGAGGTCAGGCCTGTTAAGGATGGTATTGCTGTAGACAAAATGTAATTTTAAAAGAGAGAGATGTAGAAGAGGGCAAGAAGCCTTAGAATGGTGGCCTGCAAGGGCTGCTGGGAACACTGGGTAGGCTATTAGCTCATAGTGAGAGCCTTTAGATATGTTTTAGCTATGTTAATTCATCCATTCCTCATGCTGTCTCTAGGATGTGGGGATTCCTACTGTCCCCATTAGAGGGAAATGATGCACAGAGAAGTTAAGAAACTTGTGTATGATCACAGAGGGCAGAGAAGAGGACCTATCCCAGAGTTGTGGCTCCCTGGTGTTTAACCGAAGGACTTTGCTATACTGTGTACCTCATTTGAGGAGAAACCCATGCTTATCTACATTTTAGCTGATTGTAGATGAGATTTGGGGAGTATGGGTCAGCGAATTGATCTCTGGAATTCTGGTGGTACAGTGATGCACACACATCAAACAGCTGCTTGCCTCTAGAGGAGCTGTCCCAGGGTGCCTCGAAGGGACATGGCTTCTAAGCCAGAGTGCAATTAGAAGGGGAATGAGTGGGAATGTGTAGCTGAAGTGCTTGGGAAACTGAGCCAGAAGCTAGAGATTTTACCCAAATATGGGGCATGTCCTGCAGCATGCCTCCTCCCCCAAAGGTAAGAATGTATATCAAAGTGGAATTACGGCTGGGAATGTGGCTCAACTGGTAGAATGCTTGAAGGAAGACCTGGGTTTGATCCCTACTGCCACAAAAGCAAAACCAAACAACCCAACAGGATGCAGTGGGTGCATGTCTGTAAGCCTGAAATCCCAGCATTCAGGAGGTGGAGGCAGGATGGAAATCAGGGACTGGAAATCCAGCCATTGCCCTCGCAGGGATAAAACAATTGTTGACTTCAGTATCCATCTGAATAAAGGAAGGACAATGTAGATTAGGGGGAGTGGCCATAACATTGATCTCCTTGAATGGCAGATGACAGTTGTCCAAGGTATGAATGAGATTGTCCCAGTAGGTGATGCTCACGGTAGGTGGGTCTGAAGGCGGGGCATGTAGATGAGGGGGCGTGGTCTCGAGCCCGATCCAGAAAGGCAGGTAATACATTGAAGGAGGTGCGGCTTGAATGGCTGCTGTAGTCTAGGTAGCCTGTGGGACACTAGTAGCATGGTTTCCCATAGTTGGGGAATAAAAGTGGAAGGGTGTGGTTAAGAGTGGGGCTAACTCCGTCCTGATCCCACCCCTTTCCACAGGATGATCCCTTCTACCAGCCAGACCTTCCTGGTGAATGATCTGGCGGCTGGCCGCGCCTATGACTTGTGTGTGCTGGCAGTCTACGATGACGGGGCCACCGCCCTGCCGGCTACCAGAGTAGTGGGCTGTGTGCAGTTCACCACGGCGGGAGATCCCGCACCGTGCCGCCCACTGAGGGCCCACTTCTTGGGCGGCACCATGATCATCGCCATCGGGGGCGTCATTGTAGCCTCGGTCCTCGTTTTCATCGTTCTGCTCATGATTCGTTACAAGGTGTACGGCGATGGGGACAGCCGTCGCATCAAAGGCACGTCCAGGTCGCCCCCTCGGGTCAGCCACGTGTGCTCTCAGACCAACGGCGGCGGCGGCTCAGGCGCACAACAGGCCTCCGCCCCACCAGCTCCAGACCGCTACGAGGCGCTGCGGGAGGTGGCGGTCCCTGCAGCCGTCGAGGCAAAGGCGACCGAGGCGGAGGCGACTTCCACTGAGCTAGAGGTGGTGCTTGGACGCTCTCTGGGTGGCTCAGCCACCTCGCTATGCTTGCTGCCCTCCGAGGAAACTTCTGGGGAGGAGCCTAGGGCCGTGACGGGTCCTCGAAGGAGCCGCTCGGGGGCCTTGGGGCCTCCGACTTCAGCGCCCCCAACGCTAGCTCTGGTTCCTGGGGGAGCCCCAGCCCGGCCGAGGCCACAACAACGCTATTCCTTTGACGGGGACTACGGAGCGCTGTTCCAGAGTCACAGTTACCCGCGCCGCGCCCGGCGGACAAAGCGCCACCGGTCCACGCCACACCTGGACGGGGCCGGAGGGGGCGCGGCCGGGGAAGACGGAGACCTGGGGCTGGGCTCCGCCCGGGCACGCCTGGCCTTCACCAGCACCGAATGGATGCTGGAGAGTACCGTGTGAGCGCCCGGCGCACGGGCACCGGGACGCCAGTGGGGCCGCACTTAGTTGCCCAGCCCGGCCGGATGCGGGGAAGGCTGGAGAGAAGGGATGCGCGAGGGGCGGGGCCAGCCGCAGTCGGGCCGAGCCCACTCGCGTCCGGGATCGGAGGCGGGCCGCCGGCCTCTCCGACTCCACCCCTCCGCCCCGCCCCCCGCGCGCTCGCGGACCTTGCCGGAGCCGGTGCCTTACACAGCGAAGCGCGGGGAGGGGCGGGCCCCCCCACACTGCAGCACTGAGACACGAGTCCCCTCCCCCACCCGGGACCCTGGGGCGGGGGCGAGGGGCCCATTCCTTGTATCTGGCTGGACTAGATCTCATTCTGCCCCGCGGCGGCCTCCAAAGCCTCCAGTCCCCTCAGCCCCAGTCCCCTCCCTGGTCCCACCTAGTCTGGTTTGGAGGGAGGGGCTCCTCCTTTCTCCTCTCTGTGTCCACGTCTTTCCTGCCCACTGTCGTCCGTCCGTCTTAAGTCTTTCCCTACTTGTCTCCCCTTTCTCTGTTCCGTGGTCGTCTCTTCTCCCTCTGACCGCCCTTGATTTTTTAGTTTATTTTTTTGTTCTGTGTCCTTCCTTGTCTCTCCTGATTCCCTCTCCTCAGCATCTCCCGGGCAGGTCCCACTGAAGGACCAGACTCTTCCCTCTGCCTTCCTGTCCCCACAATGAATCCCCACACAGACAAAATCCAAAAACCAAATCCCTCTATTGGAGCCGGGACCCTCCGCCGCAGCAGAATTAAACTTTTTTCTGTGTCTGAGGCGGCTCTGCTGACGTGTGTGTGTGTGTGTGTGTGTGTGTGTGTACACGCGCGCGTGCTTGCCTGTCTTGGGGGAGAGGGACTCTGAATCAGACTGAAAAGAACATGACAGCGAGGATCTGGAAACCCGCAGGCAGACCCGGAGGTGGGGAGTGGCAGAAAAATGAATGACAGGTGGCGTGTGTGGGGGTAACCCTTAAACCATCCACCTACTCCTCACAATAACCCTAGGACTTGGGTACTGTTAGCTCACTCTGCAGGTGAGGACACTGAGGCCAGGTGGGTTAGATAACATGTCCTGGCATAACCAGAAGCTGGAAATTTGAGATTAGTTTTTTAATAGTAATTTCAGGAGGCATAGTGGCCCTCGCCTTTAATCCCAAAATTTGAGAGGCAGAGGCTGGCAGATCTTTGTGATCTTGAGGCCATCCTGGTCTACATAATGAGTTCCAGACCAGCTAGCGTTACATAGTAAGACCATCTCAAAACAACAACAAAGTAATTCCATATAATATTTATTTATTTATTGGTGTGTGTGGTGAATACATGTATGCTGGTGCACTTATTCATATGTGTGAATGGGGAGGTCAGAGGTACATGTTAGGTGTCTTGTCATTCTCCACCTTATTTTTGGAGGCAGTCTCATGGGAGCTCACCAGTTTGGCTAGACTGGCTGGCTATTGAACTCCAGGGTTCTCCAATATCCACTTCTGCCTCCAGCACTGGAGTTATAGATGTGTTATTTATGTGGGTGCTGGTGGGGTCTGAACTCAGGTCCCCATGTTTGCATGACAAACACTTTACCCACTGAGACATCTCCTCAGACATATACACTACCTATGTATACATACATGAGAGGGGAGAGAGAGAGAGAGAGAGAGAGAGAGAGAGAGAGAGAGAGAGAGAAAGAATATAGAGTGTTTAGTTGTTTTTCACAGGGTTTCCTGAAAACTCACTAATAGGCTGGGCTAGCCTCCCAACTTTCTGTGATTTTCTTGCGTCTTATCAGGTGCTAAGATTGTAGGTCTGCATTACCATGCCCAATCTCAGACTGGCTTCAAATTTGTGGTAATCCTCCTGTCTGCCTCCTGCGGGCAGAGATTATATGCTTGCAACATCACAACCAGCACTTTCTTTTTTTGAGACAAGATTTTGATATTTGTAGCCCAGGCTGGCCTTGAACTTTCAGTTATCCCGCCTTAGCCTCTGGAGTGCCAGATTTATGGGCATGTGTCTTGGGAAAACAGACAACAGCATGGGTAGAAATTGGGCACGGGGGATCATGCCTGTAATCCTGGGCAGTAGAAGCAGGAGAATCAGAAGTTCAAGACTGGGCTGGAAAGTTGGCTCAGTGAGTAAAGACACTTGCTGCCAAGTCTGACAATCTGAATTTGGTCCCTGGGACCCATGTGGCATAGCACATTTGCACCCCCCACAAAATAAATAGATACAATAAAAAAAATTTTTTTAAAGTTCAAGGAGAGATGGCTCAGTGGTGAAGAGTACTTGCTGACCTTATTGGAGGACCCAGGTTTGATTCCCAGTACCCACATGGCAGCTTCCCAGTTCCAGGAGATCCCATGTCCTGTTCTGGCTTCTGTGGACATGAGTGTGATGCACAGGCAAACACACATAAATCAATATACTTTTTTTTTTTCCGAGACAGGATTTCTCTGTGTAGCTTTGAGCCTCTCCTGGAACTCACTCTGTGGTCCAGGCTGGCCTTGAACTCACAGAGATCAGCTTGGCTCTGCCTCCCAAGTGCTGGGATTAAAGGCGTGTGCCACCATTGCCCAGCCAAATCAATATTTTTTTTTTAAAGAAAAAAAAGTTCAAGACATCTTCTACAAGTGGAGTTTGAGGCTAGCATGGGCTACACGAGATCCTGAGTTTCTGTTTTTGCCAGCAAAATAAGTGAAAAATAAAAAGGCACGTGGATTTGGGCAGGATGATACAGCTGGCCTTCCAACTACTCAGGAGACTAGGGCAGGATGATTGCTTGAGCCCAGGGCTTTTAGGTCAGCTTGGCAACAGAGCCAGACACCGTCGCAAACCTGCAGACATAAGTAGTAGTAAAAGGCAGGTGGGCCAACTTCTGACCCACCCTCAACTTGAAGCCCTTTCAGCTGGGCAGTTCCTGCCCCTCTTGGCCACCCACATTGTGAAGGACAGATACCCATGGTCCTATTTTACAGGCAGAGGTCAGAACCAGAGGGAAAGGAAGTCTCTTGTCAGGGGGCTCCACCCTGGCTTGCTTCCCTTAAAGAAAAGAGTAATTGGCAGTTTGCCTCTGGAGCTGTGTCTGGAGGCTGGGGAATGGCTCCATTGACCCTAGCTGAGCTTGGGTCTCCAAAGCCAGGTGTTAAGGGAGTAGAACTCTGTGCTTACCTGTGTGAGCTTGACGGATGGTAAGGGGAGCAGGGTCTGCTGGTAGCAGTGGAGGAGGGGGGAGGAGGAGCTTTCTAAGAACTGAGGACTTGCCTGGGGAGGCAATGGTGGTTTGGGATAGGGTAGGGGTTCTGGGCATCTCAGTCCTTGCAGATATCTAGCCATGAAAACTCCTTCCTAATCCTGGGGGAAAAGGAAGAAGGCTTTAAACCAGCCAGGGCCCCCTGAGGCCTGGGGAGGAGGAAAGCAAGACAGAAATAGAAACGGAGCCAGAGGGAGGAAGCTGGTCTGGACAGAGAGGGTGGGAGGCAGCAAGGACAGCGGCTCCAGAGAATTCCAGGCCAGGTGGATCCCTCACCCAGTGGCCCAATATACATGTCACTGACAATGATACCTAGGGCAGAGTGCTCCCACCAACTGGGCCCTGTGCTCACACATCCTGCCTAATATGTGAGTGAGTATAGCATTGAACCCAAGGCCCTACACATGACACAAAAGTCATCACTCCAGTTAGAAGCAGGGTCACAATATGTAGCTCTGGTTTACCCTGCAACTCATGGACTGATAAAGCTTTACTGAGCATGTGTCATATGCCTGGCCCAGCATAGGGCTTTAGCAATGAATAAACTGCTAGGCATGGTGGCATAAGCCTGCAGTCCAGCGCTTGGGAGACAGAGGTGGGAGGGTCTCAAATTCCAGGCCACCTGATGATGTTGTAAGAGCCTGTCTCAAAAAATAAAGGCTGAAAGTTGGGCGGTGCTGGCGCACATCTTTAATCCCAGCACTCTGGAGGCAGAGGCAGGTAGATCTCTGTGAGTCTGAGGCCAGCCTGGGCTACAAAGAGAGTTCCAGGATAGTCAGGGCTACACGGAGAAACCCTGTCTTCAAAATCCAAAAGTCCCGGTGGAACATGCCTATGGTCCCAGCTCTCAGGAGGCTGTGCCAGCAGAATCAGAAGTTTGTCATCGTTTGCTACATAGTAAGTTTGAGGCCAGCCTGGACTAATTGTTTTCATATATATATGACTTTTCATTTGCTCTCTCCTTCTGCTTTATTTATTGGTATGAGGATAGGAGACTTCAGTTCCTGCAGCCATTTTGTGACCATGCAGCACTAAGCTTAGGATTTAAAACTGTCCTTCTGAGGAAGGTAGAGGGAAGCACATGGAAAACAGGTCTTTGACAAACTCCTAGACTCCAAATATAGCCAGATGACATGACAGAATGTATGGATTTTTAATTTTTGTGTGTATGGGTGTTTTGCCTGCATTCGTATCTGAGTACCGTGTCTGTGCTTGGTGCCAGAGAAGCCAGAAAAGGAACTGGAGTTACAGATGGTTGTGAGCAGCCATATATGTAGTGGGAATTGAACCTGAAACCTCTGTAAGAGCAGCTAGTGCTCTTACATATTAAGCTATCTCCCCAACTCCATAACAGAATGTTTGAAGTATTTAAAACGTTATTAGCTGGCTTTTCTGGTCATCTTTTTGTCCTCAGCATCTCACTATGTAAAACTGGCTGACCTAGAATTTCTCACGAAGACCAGATGGGACTTGAACTCACCGGCAGAAACCCACTTGCCTCTGCCTCAGAAGTGCTGGGATTAAAGGTGTCCACTACCATGCCAGGTTTTTAGACAAGATCTTACGTAGCCAAGGATGACCTTAAATTCCTGATCCTTCTGTTTTTAACTCCAGAGTGCAGGGATTATAGGCATGAGGCTTTTCTTTCTTAAATTACATAACTCATTCATTCATTCATTCATTCATTGTGTATACATGTGGTGCATGTGGAAGACAAAGGACAATTTGCATTATTCGTTCGCTCTACCTTGTGGGTTTGAATTTAGGTCATCAAATGCCTTTACCCATTGAACCATCTTACCAGCTCTTTATCTGTCTATCTATCTATCTATCTATCTATCTATCTATCATTTATCTATCTATCACCTATCTATCCATCATCTATCATCTATCTACCAATCCATCCATGTATCATTTATCTACCTATCTATCCACCCATCCTTCTATCATCTATCCATCCATCTGTCATCCATCCATCCATCTATCTATCCATCTATTATCTATCCATCCATCCATCCATCCATCCATCCATCATCTATCTACCCATCCATCTGTCATCTATCTATCTATCTATCTATCTATCTATCTATTGATCGATCTATCGATCTATCCATCTATCCTACCTGTCTGTCTATCTATCTCTATCTATCTATCCATTCCATCTATCCATTCATCTATCTATCCATTCCATCTATCTATCCATCCATCCATCCATCCATCCATCCCATCCCATCCCATCCCATCCCATCCCATCCCATCCCATCCTATCTATCTATCTATCCATCCATCCATCCATCCATCCATCCATCCATCCCATCCCATGTATCTATCTATCTATCTATCTATCTATCTATCTATCTATCTATCTATCTAATCTGTCCATCCATCCATCTATTCATCCACCCATCCCATCCCATGTATCTATCTATCTATCTATCTATCTATCTATCTATCTATTGATCGATCTATCGATCTATCCATCTATCCTACCTGTCTGTCTGTCTATCTACCTCTATCTATCCATTCCATCTATCCATTCATCTATCTATCCATTCCATCTATCCATCCATCCATCCCATCCCATCCTATCTATCTATCTATCTATCTATCTATCTATCCATCCATCCATCCATCCATCCATCCCATCCCATCCCATGTATCTATCTATCTATCTATCTATCTATCTAATCTGTCCATCCATCCATCTATTCATCCACCCATCTATCTATATTTCTTTTTGTTGTTGTTGTTTTGTTTGTTTGTTTTTCGAGACAGGGTTTCTCTGTGTAGCTTTGCGCCTCTCCTGGAACTCACTCTGTAGCCCAGGCTGGCCTCGAACTCACGGAGACTGGCCTACCACCTGGCTCCAGCTTTTTATTTTTTTATTTTTTCTTATTTATTTATTTATTTATTTATTTATTTATTTATTTATTTATTTATTTTTAAGCCGAGGATCAAACCTAGGGCCTTGTGCTTGCTAGGCAAGTGCTCTACCACTGAGCTAAATCCCCAACCTGCTTTTTAGTTTTAAGTGTGTGTGTGTGGGGTGTGTGCACATGAGTGCAGTGCCCACTGAGGCCAGAGGTGTTGGATCCCCTGGAGATTCAGTTCCAGGCAGTTCTGAGCTGCCTGATGTGAGTCCTGGAACTGAACTTGAGTCCTCTTCAAGAACGGCCAGGGCTCTTAACAGCTAAGTTATCTATCCAGCTGCACCCCAACCTCTCAACTCCCCACATCACCACACCCCACAGTTCCACAGGACCATGGGGGAAATTGTGATTTTTATCAACTAGCACCAAAGCATTTTCTCTCTCTCTCTCTCTCTCTCTCATCTCTGAGTTTCACTATATAGTCCTGGCTGACTTCAAACTTATGCATTTCCATATTTTGATGATAGAAGCGATGCACTCTTGAGGCTGGAGAGATGGTAAAGTGCTAGCCTCACAAGTGTGAGGACCTGAGTTCGATTTTCCAGAACCCATGTGGGAGCTGGGGGAAGTCAGGCATGCTGACGTGTGCTTGTAACCCAGGGCCAGGGATGCAGAAATAGGAAGCTCTCTGGGGCTCGCTGTAGAGCTAGCATAGCCTAATTGACAAGCCACAGGACAATAACGTAATGAAAGTGGAACAAAACGAGGTGGACAGTTATTGAGGGATGACACCTGAGTGCACCTTTGTCCTCCAAGTACACAAACCTACCTATATGCACATGAACACATACTCACAAGTACACAGGTATAAGCAATGCATGATGAAAGAAAGACCCACAAGATAGCAGTCTAGTGAGACAAACACAAAGTTACAAGCTCTGTGTTTAATAGAACAATGCCCTGCCCACCTCACTGTCCCTCTGCTCTGGGTCTAACTGCATCATCTTCCTAGGGGCAGATTGTCGGAGATAGAGGTTTCTCTCCAGCCTGGAAGGTGAGTCTTCTTTGTTTTTGGGGTTTTTGTTGTTGCTTTTGATTTTGAGATAGGATATCAAGTAACCCGTACTGCTTTGAACCAGATATGTAGCCTAGGATGACTTTGAACTGTTGATTCTCATGACTCCATTTTCTCAGCCCTGAGATTACAGGAATGTGCCACCATCACATTCAGAAAAATACACGTCCTTTTTTTATTTATGTAATTACATTTGGGGGCTGGAGAGATGGCTAAGTGGTTAAGAGCACTGGCTTCTCTTCCAGAGGACCTGGGTTTGAGTCCCAGCACCCACATGATGGCTCACAACCATCTGTAACTCTAGTTATAGGGGATCTGATGTCCTCTTTTGGCCTCTGTGTGCACTGCATATACATGGAGCATAGACACGCCGGCAGAACACCCACACATAAAGTGAAAATAGTAATTGAAAATGTACTCACCCTAAGGTAGGTGTGGTGGTCAGAGAATGAGTGGGAGGGTGAGTTCTTTCCTTGTACTGTGTGGTCCCTGGATATCAAGCTCGTGTCCACAGTTCTAGAGCCAAGCAATCTTGTGGAGCCTAATACGCTGGTTTTGTTCTGGGGTTTATTTTTTGTTTTTTTGTTTGTTTTTTGAGACAGGGTTTCTCTATGTAGCCCTGGCTGTCCTGGAACTCACTCTGAAGATCTTTAAACTCACAAAGACCTTCCTGCCTCTGCCTCCCAAGTGCTGGGATTAAAGGTGTGTGCCGCCAATGCCTGGCAATACACTTGATCTTACATTTTTTTACCCTCTTTTTGGTTTTTTTGAGACAGGGTTTCTCTGTGTAGCTTTGCGCCTTTCCTGGAACTTGCTTGGTAGACCAGGCTAGCCTCAAACTCACAGAGATCCACCTGGCTCTGCCTCCCAAGTGCTTGGATTAAAGGCGTGCACCACCACTGCCCAGCCTACACTTGATCTCATATGTGATGACAAACTCCTTTTTATTTCTGCCATATGAGTTGGTTTTCTTTCTTTAGATGTATGTGTGTCTGTGTTTTGGGATGCATGTGTATGTGTATGAGCTTATATGTGCACGTGGAGGCCAAAGGTCAACATCAGCTGTCTTCTGAATTGATCTCCATCTTTTTTTAAACATGTATGTACTTATTTTTATATTATGTACACACATGAGTGCCAGCATGTATGTATGTACACCAAGGGTGCCTATGGAAGCCAGAAGAGGGCACCACATCCCTGGGACTGGAATTATGTATGGGTGGTTGTGAGCCACCATGTGGGTGCTGGGATCCCAACTTAGGTCCTCTGCAAGAGCAGCCGGTGCTCTGAACTGCTGAGCAGGCTCTCCAGCCCCTAGTCTGAACATTTTAATGTGTATGTACTTGCTTGTGTATATATACATGCACCTGTTCATGAAGGCCTGAGGTGCATGTTGAGTTTCTTCTCAATTACTTTCCACCTTATTTTTTGAACCAAGGTCTGTAACTAAATAAATTACCAATAGCTAGATTGGGTGGAAAGCTAGCCCTAGGGAGCCTTGTCCTGTGTCCACTTCCAAAGCTCACTAGATCTTTTCTTTTTCTTTTTACATGGATCTGGGGATCAGAACTAAAGTTCTCACTATTTGTAACCTCTCCTGCCCATGTTTGGTTTTCTGCTTCCTTATTATAGGAGACAGCAACCTGAATGAGAGAGACCCCATCTGTCTCAGAGACATTATTTAAAGGAGAGATACACAGCACATACAGACCAGAGAAGGACTATAAGCATGTTTATAAATACATGTGAATGTGGATAAGCCACACAATGACATATCTTTGGTTAGCTGCTCATTCGGAGAGGTGGTCCCTTGGATACCTATCACAGAAGACAAACATAAATGCTCAGTCTTGAATGTCCTCTGCACCACACAGACATCAACACTCAGTCACATGCCCACAACCACACAGAAACACACACTCAAGGATAACACATCACAGAAGAGTCCAATTCCTCACTGTTTATTTGCATATATTGTATAAAAGTATGAAAATAAACCCAGCCTGGGTTGCAGCTTCATAAATAAAGGGTGAGAGGAAATAAGTTAAAGTACATATGGGGCCGAGTGTAGAGTGCAGAGTCTTGGACGCGCTGTGCCAGGCCTCTGTACTCAGACACACTGATCTCCACTGGCCACACACTTCAGGTCCCGGGTGAGCAGGCGGAAGAGGTTGAAAGTGACAGAGGCCTCCAGGCAGCCGGGGGTCTCCTGAAAGGACAGGGCTGGCTCAGGGACTGCCAGGACTCAGGGCTCCCAGGCACTGCAGACCCCAGGCCCCTCCCCAGACTCACCTTCCTCTGGGCCTCCTGGAGCCTGTGCAGCCAGCGTGAGAGGCGGCGGCTCAGAGGCCTGGGCTCTGCTGTGGGCTGAGGCTGTGTCTGTGGACAGAGGGGGGCACTGTGAGCCTGCTGCTGGGACACAGGGGAAGCCCAGGTGGCTGGAGGTACAATGTGGAGGAGCCGGGGACCCAGGACTCACACAGGCCTGCAGCTGTGAGTGGATGTGGCGCAGGGTGTGAAGAGGCTGTTCCAGGATGGGAACCAGGGCTGAGTCAGTCATGCTCTCTAGGACCTTCAGTGTCAGGGCCAGCTCAGCCTGCAAGGCCTTGGGGCGCTCCTGGGCCTGAGAATAGGTGAGAAATAATACATAAGGGGGAGAAGCAGGCAAGAGGGCTGAGGTAATGGCTGGGGGTGTGGCTCAGAGTGCTTGACCAGAATCTTCCACTGATGGGATGGGGTGTGGCTCAGTGGTAGAGCATCTGTCTAGAATCCCCCAGTGAGGGGCTGGGGTGATGGTCAGTGGTAGAGCCCCTGCCTAGAATCCCCCAGTGAGGGCTGGGGTGATGGTCAGTGGTAGAGCCCCTGCCTAAAATCCCCCAGTGAGGGCTGGGGGTGTTTCAGTGGTAAAACTCCTGCCTAGAATCCCCCAGTGAGGGGCTGGGGTGTGACTCAGTGGTAGAGCCCCTGCCTAGAATCCCCCAGTGAGGGGCTGGGGTGTGGCTCAGTGGTAGAGCCCCTGCCTAGAATCCCCCAGTAAGGAGCTGGGGTGATGGTCAGTGGTAGAGCCCCTGCTTAGAATCCCCCAGTGAGGGGCTGGGGTGTGGTTCAGTGGTAGAGCCCCTGCCTAGAATCCCCCAGTGAGGGCTGGGGGTGGTTCAGTGGTAGAGCCCCTGCCTAGAATCCCCCAGTGAGGGCTGGGGTGTGGCTCAGTGGTGGACCATGTATATAGCCTGTGTGATACTTGAATTGAGTCCCTATACCACATACACACCCGTCCCAAATCCCAAAAAGCACAGGTAAGTTGGGTTGTGTGAGGAATACAGTGCAGGGGGAAGGTGGTGCAGGGCAGTCTGTGGGGACAGGTAATAGATGGACAAGAGGGATCGGAGGACAGGAGTGCTGGAGGAGGAACACAGATGAGGAAGATCCAGGTGAGGAGAAAAGGACGGGAGGAGACAAGTGAGGAGGCAAGCAGGGGCTCTGGGCTCTCGATGGAGCGGGAACAGGAGGGGAGGCAGAGGAGATGGAGGAGGAGGCTGCAGGGGGATGGAGGACGGAGAGAGGGAGAGGCTGTGTGAGGGGAAATGAGGTAAGTGAAGGGGAAGCAGAGCGGGAGAAGCAGGGGCAGACAGGGGCATGGGTGGCAGGCAGGCTGGGCGAGAAAGGAAGGAAAGATGAACCAGGCATAGTCAGGAGGCTGAGGCCGAGGGTCTCCAGACCTCAAGACGGAGTCCAGCCTCAGTGAGACCCTCGTGTTCTCCTCCCCCCAAAGAGGTTGAACTGAAGGAGCTAGGTAAGCATAGAAGGTGCAGAGGCACTTGAGGGACACAGGGTTTGGGGACAGGCAAAGGAGCAGCTTTAGGAAGGAAGGGAGAAGGCAAGGAGTAATCCTCTCCTGGCTTCCATCTCACCTGCAGCTGGCCCAGTTTCCGGCTCCTGGGAAAGGGGTTGGTGCTACACCGGATGTCCTTCTGTAGCAGCAATTCTTCCTGAAGAGAAAGGCACAGGTTAGCCCACACAGGAGCAGGCTACCATCTGCAGCAGAAGGTTAGAGGTTAGCCCACAGTAGCAGGCTACCATCTTCATCCCAGTAGGAAAGCTCTGGGTAGCCCATTATGGTAACAGCGACACACCAAAGCATCCTTGACTTTCTTGAAGACTCCGAGCTCCCATTGTGACACAGACTGGAAAATGCCAATGTGACAGCCTGTTCTGGCTGAAGTGGGCTTGGAAGGAGGCACAGGACCAGCTATGGCCAAGCCAAGCACCATGGTCAACAGACTCAGCAGCCACAGTGTAGCCATGCTCAAGTCCCAAGTGTCTTCTGAGCTGCATGGCTCTGCTTTTTAAGCCAGGCTGCACGTGCTGTCCTTGATGATGTATCCAAAATGTGTGTGGGGGGGGTTGGGGAAATAGGGGGGAAGTGAAACGAAAATGCACCCATAAGAGGCATCAGGAGGTGGAGCCAATTCCTGGGCTAGGTAGGTGAGCAGGTGTGGGCGTGGCCAGGTTGTGATGTTGTTCCAGGAAGGAAAGAGAAACAGAATCCAGTATCCGGAGTCTACAAAACCATCTCTTTCAGGACACAGAAGGCCAGGGCTCCCCAATTTAGACTACATTGAAGGGAGGGAGGAGTAGCGGGAACGGGCGGAGGGTTCAAGGTCACAGTGGGACCGGGAGGTGGAGGGTGGGCGTGTGGAGCAGACTCCCTGACTGAGATGGGTGTCTCATTAAATTCCCACGAATGAGTAATTGCTGTTGTGATTGTGTAGATTATTTTTGGGTGTCGTCATCCTTGTGCTTGAAGGTAGCCAGGTAGCTGGAAAGGCTTCGTTTCTGGGTATTTGAGGGTGTTTGGGGAAAAGGCAGGCCTGTGAGTCAGTGGGCTGTATGGGGGAAGGAGGAGCCTCCTGTAGAGTGAAGGCTCTGGCCGAGGATGATTTGGAGTGGATGTCAGACTCCACATTCTCACATTGCAGAGACGGCAGTGGGTAAGAGCACTTACTGGTCTGTAGAGGACCTGGGTTATCTACGTGGTAGCTCACGAGTGTCTGTAATTTCACTTCCAGGGGCCCTGATGCCCTCTTCTGGTCTCTGAGGAACAAATGTGGTACAAATGCACACATGCAGACAAACACTCATGTACATAAAATAAAAATAAACAAATCTTAAAAAACAAAAACAAAACCACAAAACCCCTCCACGTTCTCTCACTGAGCATGGTGGTTCATGGCTGGCTGCATGTTGTTGAGGGGTACACAACTGTGTGACCTGGGATTCTGCTTCTCAGAAGAACCCTGACCTGTGTAACGGTCGCCCCTCTTTTCTTTTTTTTTTTTTCTCGTATTTATTTATTTATTTATTTATTTGGGAGCTGAGGATCGAACCCAGGGCCTTGCGCTTGCTAGGCAAGCGCTCTACCACTGAGCTAAATCCCCAACCCAGTAGTTACCCCTCTTTTCTGATGACTACCTCCACTGGTTAGTAACAGCCTAGGGTGTGAACTGAATTCTATTTCACCCCACTGTGCATGCTGCTAAGAGATAGGGTAAGAGCCTGGACAGAGCTGAAACTGGGTGTGGTGGTAGGTGCTTTTAACCCCAGCACTCCAGAGATGGAACCAAGAGGGTTGTTCGGGACCAGACTAGGCTGTATAGCAAGGTGGCTGAAGAGATGGCTCAGTTGGTAAAACAGCTTGCCTCACAAGCATCGGGACCTGAGTTTGATCTCCAGGACACGTATTAAAAGCCATCCAACATTGCATGCCTGCAGTCACTGTGCTGGGGGAGGCAGACGAAGGCTCCCTGGGCTTGCTGGCTAGCTAGTCTAACCAATTGGTAAGCTCTGGGTTCAGTGAGAGAACCCCAAAATAAAACAATTTGAAGAGCGACTGAGGAAGACACCTGGTAACAGCTTACACACACACACACACACACACACACACACACACACACACAGCCTCAACAGTCAAGGTGTCTCCTTTCTCATTGTTGGGTAATAATGGAACGGGAAGGGAGGTCCTGGTTTGCTGGGGACAAAGGCACTTCCTAAGGCAAGCTGGGGAAGGGTCTGGGGCTCTGGAGTCATCAGAGCCGCATAACCAGTAAGCAACTGCTGTGATGCGCCTGCAGTTTTTATTTCTTCATTTCTTCTCAATCTTCAGTGCTTGAGGTTGTTAATCATACTTCTCAGATCACAACACAGAACCACAATTGGCCCATAAAAGACTCTCCCATCCCCACCCCCACCCGTCCACCTCCCAGACACCCACTTCAGCAGGCCTGATATACAGCTGCCAAGAGGCACAATTTTAATTTGTGACTTTGTGTGTCTATGTGTTTCCAATTTACACAAATGAGATTGTGCTATAAATCCACTAACTTTGAAAAAAAAATTAAAACTTAACGCTACATCGCTGAGATCTCCCCACACAGCTGCGGACATCCAGTTCCCGTCTGTAACTGTGACAGTGCGCCCACAGCGCCTGTACTTACCCACTCGCCCAGAGATGGGCATTTAGGTTGCCTCCAGCTCCCCATTCCCGTAAGGCCCACACCTGTCCTCTGTGTGGGAGAGTTTTTAGAGTCTTCTGCGGCACACCAGCTGGTACCCTCCCACCACATCCCATGGGCACACTTTTGCACTCACTCGTGGAAAGGGTGGGCAGTCCCCACACAATGACAGCTTCCCACCCACGTGCCCGGATCTCCCTGCTCCTCTAGGTCTCCCTACTGTGTGGATGCGGAGCAGACCGGAAGTGGAAGTACCGTTAGTACTTTCTTCAGGAGCAATCCCTGCCCAGAGTCCGAGCCGGAAATTAAATGGTACAGCTTTTAGGTTGGCGAGCTGGCTGGCTGCAAGCGCTTGCAGCCAAGCTTGACCACTCAGGTTCAAAACCCAGAACCCACACGGTGGAAGGAAAGACTCCTTTGTCTTCTGACATTCCACCTCCGCCAAAAATGAACACAATAAATAATGTAATTTAATAAAAAATAAATTCAATTTAAACATACAGCTTCTCTGTCAGGGTCAAGATGGAGACGATTTCTGCATCAACCAAGGGCCCTAACTATCTCAGGGCTGGGAACGGGGTGAGAGAAGTGAATGGCATAAGATGTAGAATTTAGGGTGCTCACTCTTGGGGTGAGCAAGTACCCTAAGTTTCTCCCACTACTCCAGCCTGTGACTTCACGGGGAGTCTGTTTCTATTCACCCAGATGGAGGGAGCAATAACAGACCAATGAAGGATCCCATAAGTCCATCTTGGGGAGCCAGAGTTGTTTGGGAGTTACTCACAGGATTCTGAGGGAACCCCCCCAACCCGCAGCTGCATCACAGAAAAACCCGCCCCAGCATGGGTGAGGACTCACAGAAGCTGTGTCCCTGAACTACCAATGGGCAGCTCCACCGAAGTGTCCCCCCCGCCCCCCAGCAACTGCTTCTTGCTCATGTCACTCCCTAGAGGTCCCCTTGACTCTGATAGGTCACTGGCTTTTCACGCTCTGTGTTCCAGTTCTCCACGCACTTTTTGGGGGCGGGTCATCCCCCACATCTCACACCTGTGTTCCTGTCTCCTAGGCTTTGGAGAGACCTCAAGCTCACACATGCAAATTCAGGAGTAGGACTATGATGTCATGGGGTCACAGGTCATACCTGTGTCTATATGGTCTACTTGGTGGTGTTCACCAGAACTTCCCCACATGACGGAGCGGTTGTGTCTCTGTCCCCTCCAGGACCGTACAGTCACTCTCCATGTGGATAAACTCCACACCCACAGAGCCAACCCACTGAGGAGCGTTGTGGTTTGATTTGTTTTGTTTAACTGAGTCAGGGTCTTGTTGTGTAGCCCTGGCTGTCCTGGAACTCACTCTGTAGCCCAGGCTGGCCTTGAACTCACAGAGATCTGCCTATCTCTGCCTCCCAAGTGCTGGGATTAAAAGCGTGCACCACAGCTTCTGGGTTTTGCTTTTTTTTTTTTTTTTTTTTGGTCTCATGCCATACCCCAGACTACAGAACAATGCACCCCAGGCTAGCCTTGGCTTTGTGAGTAACCCTCTTGCCTGAGCCTTCTGAATGCTGAGATTAGGGCCTGTGCCACCACTGGATCCAGGTATGGACTAGAAAAAGACAAACTGTATCTGTACTGAGGCTGTGCAAAGGTTTTTTTGAGACAGTGCCTTCTGTGTAGCCTGGACTAGCCTTGAGCCTTGAACTCATAATTCTCTTGCCTTAGCTGCTCCAGTGCTGAGAATATAAGCATGTGGCCCCACACCTGGTTACTCCCCTGCCCTCACCTCTCAAAACTGATCCAGGAGGCTTGAGAGATGGCTTAGTGGACAAGGTACTTGCTGTGCAAGTGTGAGATCATGGATTAGGACCCCCACACCCACCTAAGGAGCCTGGCACAGTGGCACGTACCTGAAATCACAGCCCTGGGGAGGCAGAGATGGGAGGATCCCAGAAGCTTGCTGGGCAGCCAGCCAAGCCAGATGGGTGAGCTCCAGGCTTAGTGAGAGGCCCTGTATCAAAAACCTAGGTGGAGAATCTGAGAGATGGCTCTAGAGGAGGACCTGGGTTGGGTTCCCAGCACCCACATAGTGGCTCACACTGTGTAACTCCAGTTCTAGAGGATCTGATGACCTCCTCAGGCTTCCTTGGGCTCCTGCACACAAGTGGTGCACATGAACTCAAGCAGGCACATATACATAAAAATAAATCTTGGGGGAAGGGAGAGAGAGAGAACTTTGTAAAAAGTTAGGTGGAGACTGAGCATAGTGATGCACCCTTTAATCCCAGCTCTTGAGAGGCAGAGGCAGGTGGATCTCTGTGACTTCTAGGCCACCCTGGTCTACAGAGTAGGTTTCAGGACAAACAGAGATATATAGTGAGATCCTGTCTTGAAGAAAGAAAAAAAAAAAGTTAGGTGGAAAGTGATTGAGGGAGACACCCTTTGTCAACCTCTGGCTTCTGCGTGTAGTTGTACGTACACTCGAACACACATGTGCACACCATGCAACAGGTACACACACAAGAATTTAAAAATGAAACGAAATAACCTGTTCCACAAGCTGAGCACATGCCTGTACCACCAGCGCTAGGGAAGCCGAAGAAAGAGGAAGAAAGAGTCAGCCTGGGCTACACAGCAAGACTCTGCATCAAACAGAACTCATCCGAAAGAGCAACATGAAATGCCAACAACAAACAAGCCAATAGGGAAAGGGTAGAAGACAAGAGCAGATTAAACAGTTAGTTAGCGGAGGAAGAGAAACACAGAAGCCAACGTGGAAACCATTAGTGAAAATGCAAACGAAAAGCCTTGCTGAGCTCCCACTAGGAGACCAGTGAGGTGATTAATAATGACAGGAGTAAACACTGCTGAGGCTTCAAGGAAGATGCTCGCTCACACACGTCTGGAGGAAAGAGGATGCTACAGACAGATTTCAATACCTCTGTGTCTCTCTCTTTCTTTTTAGAATTGTGTGTGTGTGTGTGTGTGTGTGTGTGTGTGTAGAGCATAGGTCAATTTTCTCCTTCCATCATATGGTTCTCAGATTTGAAGTCAGGTTGTCAGTCTTGTGGCAGGATCTTGAACCATTTTGCCGGCTTTTTTCCCTTCCTTTCTTTCTCTTTCTCTCTTTCTTTCTCTCTTTCTCTCTCCCTTCCTCCCTCCTTTCTTTCTTTCTTCCTTCCTTTCTTTCCTTTCTCTCTCTCTCCCTCCCTCTCTCTCTCCCTCCCTCCCTCTCTCTCTCTCCCTCCCTCCCTCCCTCTCTCTTTCTTCCTTTCTCTCTCTCTCTTTCTTTTTTCCTTTCTCCCTCTCTCCCTCTCTCTCTCTTTCTCTCTCCCTTCCTCCCTCCCTCCCTCTCTCTCTCTCCCTCCCTCCCTCTCTCTCCCTCCCTCCCTCTCTCTCTCTCTCTCTCTCCCTCCCTCCCTCCCTCTCCCTCTCTCTCTCTCTCCCCTCCCTCCCTCCCTCTCTCTCCCTCCCTCCCTCTCTCTCTTTCTCTCTCTCCCTCCCTCCCTCCCTCTCCCTCTCTCTCTCTCCCTCCCTCCCTCTCTCTCTCTCTCTCTCTCCCTCCCTCCCTCTCTCTCTCTCTCTCTCTCTCTCTCTCTCTCTCTCTCTCTCTCTCTCTCTCTCTCTTCTGAGTTCTTGCTGTCTTGCCCCGCTGCCAAGGGTCATCAAACTCCTGGGCTCAAGCTCTCCTCTGCCCCACCTGAGTGGCTGGGGTTACAGATTCACGGCAAGGTGCCCAACAAGAGACCCTCCTGACACTCACCAGAAGATGGACCACTCTTTGGGGGAGGAAGGCTTTTCCTCTTTGGTAACTTTTTAATAGTTAGTGCACAGAATAATGAGTTTCATTATGACATCATTGCATGTGTCATTTTTGTTTTATTTTATACTTAAAAAATTTTATTTTTGATTTATTTTTATTTTATGTATATGGGTGTTTTACCTGCCACATGTCTGTGTAACACATGCATTCAATGTCCTTAGAGATCAGAAGAAGACCTCCAAGCCTCTGAAACTGGAGTTACCAATGGCTGTGAGCTCCCATGTGGGTGCTGGGCACTGAACCCAGGTCCTTGGAAGTGCAACAAGTGTTCTTAGCTGCTGAGTCATCTCTCCAGCCCCTTGTTTTTAAATTTTAATTATTGTATGGGGGGGGGGGCGTGTCTCTGCACGTGTGTGCAGGTCCTCAGGGCTACCAGAAGAGGGCGTCGCTCCACTGGGGCTGGAGTTGGGGCGGTTAGGACTCTCTTGTGCCCCCTCACGCCCGCCACTGTTCTCTTTCCTGTTCCAAGTAATTCCCCGTGTGCTTTTATGGCTTTCCTACATACACTGCTAAATGTAGATTCTGCATGAGGGAGAAAGTCGTGATATTTGCCTTTCTGAGTCTGGTTTAATTCGCTTGACACGAGGCTTTCCAGTCCCATCCATTTTTCCTGCAAAAGGCACAGGTTCATCCATCCTTGCAAGGAGCATGAGTTTTAACCATTTCCTCTCGGCGCAGCGCTTCTCACCGCATGGATCACCTGGGATCTGGTCCTGCTTGCTCGTTCTCTGAGCTTCTGAGTCAGTAGTTCTGAGGCCGGGTCCGTGCTGCAGGCAGGCCTCCATCACTCTCTGGGTTTCAGAACAGTTGGACCTGGAGATGGGGTATGGCCACTGCACCAGTCACGCCCGTGGGACTATCGCCCGGGTGTCCCCTGTCCCTGTCTTCAGAGTTCCCCAGGGAGAGGCCTGGAGACCATTCTGCTGATGTAATCGCAGGGCGGGGTGAGTTAGGGAGATGCCTGGTGGGCGGGGCTAGAGGATGACGGACAGAAGACCGGATCTGAAAGAGAAACCTAGGAGACTGGAGCCAAGCTTGGAACCCTGACTGGAAAATCTGCAGAACCCAGAGGATGGTGGGAGGAGAGGAAGTTGCCCTGACTCACCCCGAATTTCTAGCGATGGCGAAGGCACATAGCAAGGAGGGAGATGTTTTTGAAGAAATTGGGGCACGGAGGAGGCCTTTCTTGGAATCTTAGGGGACACATGTAGGAGTTTTGGGGGGATGCCAGAAGAAAGATGATGGGTTTGGATGACTTGTGCCACACACCCGTAATAAATAATGATGACAATGACTATGTCTCATGAAATGTGCCAGCAGACGGTTTTCTTTTCTTTCCACTTAGGTTTTTTGTTTGTTTGTTTTGGAGACAGGGTCTCACTATGTAGTCGGGAACTCTCTATGTAGAACCAGCTGGCCTGGAATTTACAGAGATCCCCCCTGCTTTTGTCTGAGGGCTGGGATTAAAAGCCTGGGCCACCAGCAGCTCCACATCCTCCTTTTCTGCAAAACCCCAGGTAGTCCAGGTTGGACTTGAACTGTCTGTGTCATCAGGGGTAAAACCTTAAATTCTTGGTCCTCCCGCCTCCATTTCTGGAGTGCTGGAATTGCAGGCATGAACCACCACCTCATCCTGCTCAAACCCAGGGCTTTCTGCATGCTAGGCAGGCACTCTACCCTTCTCGAATCTTCAGTCCCTATTAACATTTTATGTCTATGGTTACATAGGCTCCTCAAGATAACCTTACTCAGTACGGTCTGTATTGAACTTTCACCATAAACATCAAGTCATCCTTCCAGATCCTACATACACACAAAGACCCACAACCCCCCCCCCCCCCCACACACACACCCTGCTGGCATTTTAAGACAGGGGCTCATGGCCTAGACTAGCCTTAAACTCACCATGTAGCCTTGAACTCCTGATGTTCTGGCCTCTAAACTCCCACGTGCCCTGCTTATAGTTTGTTTGAGACAGAGTTTTGCTCCATATCGAAGGCTGTCATAGAACTCCTGATCCTCCTGCCTCAGCCTCTTAAACTCTGAGATTACAGATTTGCAGCACCACCTCAGAGCCTCCCTGCCCCCTTTTAAACCCAATCTGCTGTGGATGTGTGTGATTGGTTGAACCCAGGTCACATGTCTACAGAACTACTCAGGTGCCAGGCAGGACTCTGGAGGTTTGAGAACCGAGGCTTCCGTGAGGAAGAATGGTCTCATCACAGTGCGACACAGTATCCCTTAGGAGGGCATATATGTCACCAGAAACTCAACCTGGGGCATTGCCTGTGTTAGGCAAGTGCTCTGCCACTGAGCTACAGTCTTTGTGCCGCTCCTCTTGTTTTGAAAACAAGGTCTCCTGTAGTCCAGGCTGACTTTGAACTCAATATTTAGCCAAGGATGGCCTTGAACTTTTAATTCTTCTGCCTCCACCTTCAGAGAGCTAGGATTACAGGTGTGTACCACCATGCCCAGCTCTCTTTCGCACACTCAGATAACTTTAAGTTTCTGTGCAATACTCAGTACAGTTGTTGATGCTATGTGAATAGTTATTACATTGTGTTGTTTTGAGAATAAAGATAAGAAAAAAGTGAGGGGCTGGGGTATGGCTCAGTGGTAGAGGCCCTGCCTAGAATCCCCCAGTGAGGGGCTGGGGTGTGGCTCAGTGGTAGAGCCCCTGCCTAGAATCCCCCAGTGAGGGGCTGGGGTGTGGCTCAGTGGTAGAGCCCCTGCCTAGAATCCCCCAGTGAGGGGCTGGGTGTGGCTCAGTGGTAGAGCCCCTGCCTAGAATCCCCCAGTGAGGGGCTGGGGTGTGGCTCAGTGGTAGAGCCCCTGCCTAGAATCCCCCAGTGAGGGGCTGGGGTGTGGCTCAGTGGTAGAGCCCCTGCCTAGAATCCCCCAGTGAGGGGCTGGGGTGTGGTCAGTGGTAGAGACCCTGCCTAGAATCCCCCAGTGAGGGGCTGGGGTGGCGCTCAGTGGTAGAGCACTAGCATAGGCAAGGTTGTTGGTTCCAACCCAGAGTCATACACACATGAGATGAGGTAGTGTACACCTATAATCCCAGCACTCAGGAGGCTGAGGCAAGTGGATCATGTTTTGAAACCAGCTTGGGAGAAAGGAAGGAAAATGAAATACAAGGGAAAAGAAGTCTGTTCCTGTGCTATGGTTTGAATTGGGTATTTCCCCTCAAGTTCGTATTGATGTGTTTGTTCCCTGACTATTGAGGGGCTTATGGTGTCTTCTCGCTGGCAGAACCGGGTCACTAGGGGCTGGCCTGTGAAGGTTCTAGCCTGGTTTTAGTTTCAGAAGCTCCCTGCTCCAGATCTCATGCTGTGTGAGCAGCTGTTACCGCAGGCTCCTGCCGACAGGTGGCCCCCTCTGCCTTTTCCATCATGTGGGGGTTGAAACCCTATCAACCTGTGAGCCCAAATAAATCTTTCTTTCCTGAGATATTTCTGCTCTGGTTTTTGTTTTTTTGAGACAGGGTGTCATGTATCCTAGGCTGGCTTTCAACTTACTATGTAGCCCCTGAAATGACCTTGCATTCCTGATCTTTCTGTCCCTCTCTACAGAGCACTGGGATCAGAGGTGTGTGCCAACACACCTGGTATATAGTACGCTAGGGATGAAGCCCAGGGCTTTATGCATACCAGGCAAGCACTCTACCAACTGAGCCAAACAGTAGCCCTCTGTTAGGTATTTGTTACACAAAAGTAACTAGTACAAAAAAGTAACGCAACATGTTCAGTATAGACACGCCCATCACAAGCACCTGTAAACTTCAGTTTTAACGCCCTCTGCTGGCCGCCAGGGGCACTGCACACCCTTACCTCCTATCCCGACCCTCCACACACTTGTACACCTAAAAACACTTTAATTGACTGGGCCGTGGTGGTGCACACCTTTAATCCCAGCACTCGGGAGGCAGAGGCAGGCAGATCTTTGTGAGTTCGAGGCCAGCCTGGTCTACAGACCGAGATCCAGGAAAGGTGCAAAGCTACATAGAGAAACCCTGTCTCAAACACAAAAACAAAACAAAACAACAAAAACCCCCACCATTTTAATTGTGTGTGTACTCATAATTACATGAAAACAATTTAATTGTGTGTGTTCATGCATAATTTTATGCATGTGAGTGTGTGTGAACCTTGGTACACATGTAGAGGTCACACCTGTGAAGTTGGTTCTCTCTTTCCAACTTTATGTGGGTCCTGGGGAGGGAACTCAGGTCAACAGGCTTCTGTGTTACTTACTTTTATGTGCTGAGCCATCTTGTTGGCCCTGGATTTATTCTTTTTTTTTTCTTTTTTGAAGATTTATTTATTTATTATGTATACAGTGTTCTGCCTGCAGATATCCCTACACACCAGAAGAAGGCACCAGATCTCATTGCAAATGGTTGTGAGCCACCATGTGGTTGCTGGGAATTGAACTCAGGACCTTTGGAAGAGCAAGCAGTGCTCTTAACCTCTGAGCCATCTCTCCAGCACCCCGGATTTATTCTTATTTATTTATTTTTAGTGTGCGTGTGTGTGCGCGCGCACGTGCGCGCGCGCACACACACACACACACACACACACACACACTCAGATACCAACCTTGGTTTCTGACTTCCTTTTTCTTTTCCTTTTTTTGAGATAGGGCCTCTTGCTAGCCTGCTGCTAGACAAGTAGGCTGACTGGCCAGCAAACCCCAGGGAGCTGTCTCTCTCCTCCCCCTGGCTTTTTATCTGGGGTGTTGGTGGTCTAACTCAGGTCCTCACGCTTAAGCAGCAAGCCCTTCACTGCCTGAGCCACCTGCCCAGGCCTCCCTCCACCCCTCTCTTGAGAAACGGTCTCATTATGTAACCCAGAATCCTCCTTCCTCTTCCTTCTGAGTGCTGGAATTACAGACCCATGCTGCTGTGCGTGGCTCGGCATCCCTGCCCCTTTGCGTTTTCTTCTTCTCTGTTTTTTTACCTCCCTTCCTCGAGACAAGGGTGTCTCTGGGTAGCCCTGGCTGTCCTGAACTCACACTGTAGCCCAAGCTGGCCTCAAACTCAGAGATCTGCCTGCCTCTGTCTCCCGAGTGCCCGCCTGGCTCCCCTAGATATTTTCAATCTGTGGTTGGTTGGATCCACCCCTACACTCAAAGGACACACCCACATACACCGCATTCCCCCTGTCCCTCCCGCCCTCCCGCAGTATCATCCTTTGTAGACTCGAAGCTTAGCCAGCCTGGGCAGTAGGGGGCGCTAGAGGGACACTGGCAGTAAAGAGGATGACTGGCCGAGCAAGGATTCTGGCCTCTCCACTGCTTGGCGGTGGAGAGGGCCAGCTGACCCCACATGCTGTGTGTTTTCTCTCTAGACTGAGGTGGCCAGAGTGTGTCTAGACGTTTGTTGCGGAAGCTAGACTAGTGACTGCTTTCATGTCTTCTCCCCAGCTCCAAGTACACAGACGGTGTGTGTGTGTGTGTGTGTGTGTGTGTGTGTGTGTGTGTGTGTGTCTGGTGTGATCAGGAGACTAAGAAGTCTTCATCCCATCCACCTGGCTCAAGTAGCACACGGAGTGCCCAAGGCTCCGGCAGATGCCCTCTTGAACTCCAAGATCCACCCACAGCCTTCGTGCCACCCTACTCCATGCCTCCTCCCACTTGCCTTGGCCCCCCTGCGTTTGGGATCTTTTTGTTACCAGTTGACTCAGAGAACTTTACTCTGATGGTGGCACTCTAATAGCCCATCGTTCCTCTCCTTCCTTCTTCCCTTCCTTCCTTCCTTCCTCCTTCCCTCCCTCCCTCCCTTCCTTTCTCCCTTCCTTCCTCCCTCCCTCTTTCCCTCCCTCCCTTTTCCCCTTCCTCCCTCCCTCCCTTCCTCCCTCCCTCCCTCCCTCCCTCCCTCCCTCCCTTACTCCCTTCCTTCCTTCCTCCCTTTCTTGTTTTCTGAGACAGGGTTTCTCTGTGTGCCCTACCTTCTGTTTAACAGGCTAGGTGGCCTCTGTGTCCCACGTGTTCTCAGTTCCATCCAGCTATTTGTACATGCCATACAGACACAAATAAAACACATTTCAGCCAGTCTTCTATGGCTATAGCACAATACTGGAGGCTGGGTACTTGCTAAAGAAAAAAGGTTTATTTTGCCTATAGTCTTAGAGGCTAAAAGGCCAAAGTTTGGAAAATACCATCTATTTAATCTCTGCTAAGGCCCCCTTGGTGGTGTTACAGCATGACAAAGAAATGGAAAGAGAAACAGCCTCATGTAAAAGGAGCCAAGTGTATGGGAAGCCTTGCTTCATACAGCATGCTCCCAGGAGAACAGACTCATTTCAGGAGAACAGTGTTGTTTTCCACTAGACCCTACCTGACACACTTACTGTTCTTCTTGTCTATTCACCTTCCCTGGCTAGAAAGCAGGCTGCAAGAGACCCACATCTGGGTCCATGCTGAATTTCTAGGCCTAAAGTCATGCCTAGCACATAACAATTGCATAACATAGGCGCTTTTCCTAGTAATTAAATTTTGATTGTGTCCAGCAGAGGCAGGCAGATCTCTCTAAGTTCAAGACCAGCCTGGTTTACAGATTGAGTTCCAGGATAGCCAGAGGAACATAGAGGAACCCTGTCTCAAACAAACAAACAGAAAACAAAAAAGTTTGATTGTAATAGAAGCTGATATGGTTTCTTCCTTCTTGATTTCCCTGTTGTTGGTTTGTGTGTTTGTGTGTGTATTGTAGGTGTGAGGATGCAGGTGCGAGGGCCCATGTGCATGAGCATTTGAGTCCAAAGGAAGATCCCAAGTGCCTCCTCTCTGTCTCCACCTTATTTCCTTGGTGCAGGGCCTTGCACTGAAACTGGAGTGTTGACATGCTAGGCGGTGCTCGGCAAGCTACTGTCCTGTCTTTACTCCTGCATCCCCGCCCAGCATTGGTATTCTTTCTCTCGCGTGGGGCCTGGGGATCTGAACTCAGGTCCTTATGCTTGCACAGAAGCGCTCTTACCTACTGAGTCATTCCCTGTCCTTCCTTGCTTATTTATTTACTTTTGAGACAGGGTCTTACTGTGTAGCCCTGACTGGTCTGAACTCACTATGTAGACCAGGCTGGTTTCAAACTCAAAGATTCACCTGTCTCAGCCTCTCAAATGCTAGGACCAAAGGTGTGTGCCATCATGCCTGACAATCCCCTGCTTCTTCTTCTTTTTTAATAATTTATTTTTATTTTATGTTCATTGGTGTTTTGCCTGCATGTACTGTGTGAGGGTGTCAGGAGCCCTGGAGTTGGAGTTACAGACAACTGTGAGCTGCCATGTGGGTTTTGGGAATTGAACTCAGGTCCTCTGGAAAAGCAGCTAGTGCTCTTAACCCTGAGTCATCTCTCCAGCTCACCACGTTGACCTTGACTCCCCACCTTACTTTGATTTTTCGAAACAGGGTTTCTCTGTGTAGTCTTGGCTGTCCTACGACTAACTCTGTAGACCAGGCTGGCCTCAAACTCACAGAGATATGCTTGCCTCTGCCTCACGAGTGAGATTAAAGGTGTGTAACACTCCTGTCTGGCCACCCCCCTTCCTTAGTTAAAAAAAAAAAATATTTATGGGCGGACATGATTAGTCAGCATCAAAGCATTTGCCTCTAAGCCTGGTGATCTGAGTTTGGTTCTCAGAACACACAGTGGAAAGAGAGAATGGATGCCACAGGTTATTATTATTCTTTTTTTACCTCCATCTGTGTGCATTTTGACACATTCATACACACTCACACAAAATAAACAAATGTAAAAAACTTTCAAAGATTTATTTTTATGTATGTGTTGGTGTGGGTGGATGCTACTTTTGAGTGTCAGAAGAGGGTATCAGATACCCTGGAGCTGGAGTATCCAGTGGTTGTGAGCACCTGACAGAGGTGCCGGGCACTGAGCTCTGGTTCCCTGGTTGAGGAGCAAGCGCTGCCAATGCTGAAGCATCTCTCTAGCTCCCTTCCTTGCTTTGTGAGACAGGGCCTTGCTTTGTAGCCCAGCCTGGCCTTGAATGTGAGATCTTTTATTCTTTTTTTGTTTTGTTTTGTTTTGTTTTGCTTTGTTTTGTTTTTCAAGACAGGGTTTCTTTGCAGCTTTTGGAGTTTTGGAGTCTGTCCTGGACTAGCTCTGTAGACCAGGCTGGCCTGGAACTCACAGGGATCCGCCTGCCTCTGCCTCCGCCGCCGCCGCCACCACCACCACCACCCGGCCAAGATCTTTTATTCTTACCAAACTGCCAAGTGCTGATTACAGGCATGCACCGTCACACCTAGCTGCCTTTAGACTTTCATTTGGATTTTGAAAAACAACTGTATTCTGTGTATTAGTCAGTGTTATGCTAGGCAAAAAAGGAGCAGTTTTAAAAACAAATTGGGCCGGGCGGTGGTGGCGCACGCCTTTAATCCCAGCACTCGGGCAGGAGGCAGAGGCAGGCAGATCTCTGTGAGTTCGAGGCCAGCCTGGTCTATAGAGTGAGTTCCAGGAAAGACGCAAAACTACACAGAGAAACCCTGTCTTGAAAAACCACAAAAAAAAAAAAAAAAAAAAAGACTTGGGGGGGGGACGACGGTGGAGAGAGATCGGGCACAGTGGGCAGTTCAGGAGGCTGTAGCACCAGAACAAAGTTCATGTCTGCTTGGGACACAGAATGAGTTCCAGGTCACTTGAGCAACTTACTGAGACCCTGTCCCCAAACAGAAGGTCAAGCTGGGTGCACTGGTGCACACCTGTGATCCTAACACTTGGCCAGGGGAGGGGCAGGGGGGAAGGGAAAAGGATCAGGAATGGAAGGTCATCCTCAGCTACATAGTAAGTTCAAGGCCAGCCTGGGCCATGTGAGACCAGTCTCAAAAAAGTAAATAATAAATAAGTTAAATAAACGAGAAGTAAAAAGGGGGCTTGCGTGTAGCTCGGTGGTTAGTGCTCACTCAGCCTGCTCAAGGCCCGGGTCCGTCTTGGCTTTTAGGAGAAACCTTGCTGGTGACCACAGACAGAATTTTCCTACTGCAAGCAAACCTTGGTGCTGCTTTAAGGCCTCTCAATTGATTGGGTGAAGTCCATCCAGAGGACGGAGACTCATCTTTCTTGAAGTCACCAGATTGTGGGTTTAATGGCTTCTCTAAAGCCTTCACAGGAGCAGCAAGCTGCGTGTTTAATGGGATAACTGGGTCCCGTAGCCTGTCTGAGCTGACACAGAAAATCTGGAGGGGCAGCATCAGCATGTGATTTACATCACCAGGCAGCACACATTTAACATGGATCATTGATGGCTCCGGCATCTTTATCCACCCCTGCCCCTTCCTCTGGAAGCAACAATCTACTTCCTGTCTTTATAGACCAGTTGGCATTTTCTAGGGTTTTATAATAGGTGCTGGATCCTGAGTGAAGGAAGAAAAAAAAAAAAAAAAGGAAGGAAAGAAGAAAGAGAGAGAGAAAGAAAGACCCTAATAGCAAAGGCTAATCCTGAAATTGAATCCCGCGTTTGCAGGCTCCTGAGGCAGTACCCACTATCCATGACTGTTTGTCACCTCTGTCTTCTCTGTGATCAAATGTTTGACAAAAACAAACCAAGGACGAAGGGCTCCTTTCAGTTCACAGTTTCAGAGACTTCGGTCCCATAGTTCTTTGCTCTGTCGACTCTGAGTGGTAAGGCAGAACATAATGCCAACAGGAGAAGAGGAGGGCGTTCACTTCATCCTGCAGACCATCCTAATACCGAGACCCTTTAATACCTCATGCTGTGGTGACCCTTAACCATAGAATTATTTTGTTGCTGCTTCATAACTGTAGTTTTGCTATTGTTATGAATTATAATGTAAATATCCGATATGCGATGCATAGGGGTAGTGACCCACAGGTTGAGAACCAATGCTATAAAGGAAGAATGGGAAGAGGACAATGTTCACCTCAAGATGGACAAGTGGTACAGATCTGGGAAGGGTAAGGAGCTGCCATAACCTCATAGTCCCATCCTCAGCCTCTTACTTCCTCCAGGGAGGCTCACCGAGAGTTCCCCAATCCCACCTAAACAGCGCCACCAATCACGGCGCTAGTGTTCATCGCATGAGCCCGTGAAGGACATTTCATATTTAAACTCATGAGATTGCATCTTCTCAGAGCCGAGAATGTCAGCACCTAACACTCGGATATTCTGATTTCACTCTCTCCCGCTCCAGCTCCCGCTGGGTCCTACAGTCCAGTAGGATGGCTGTGGATTTGCCTTCTTCGATTTCAGCCATTGCCGGTATGATGCGGTGAGGCCTCTGAGACGCGATTAGACCGTCTGCGTCTATTCTTCATGAGTAGGCTTAGAGGTGTGGTCTATCTTCATTGCCGATCTCACTGGGGTGAGATCTACCCAGAGATGAGTCAAGCGCACCCTTGGCGCGTCTGTGAGGACATTTCCAGAGAGGATGACCGAGGGGGGGAGACCCACACTGAATGTGGGACGCATCATCTCACAGGCTGGAAAAATGGAGTAGGAAGAAAGGCTGCAAGCGCAGGTGCAGCCATCTCCTATCCCTGCATCCTTCACCAAGATGGACTGGACAGTCTAAAACCGTGAACAAAAGAAACCCTTTCTCCTTAACTTTTTTAATAACTCATTTTTATTTTATATGTTTTGGTGTTTTAACATTGCATGTATGTCTATGTGAGGGTACCAGATACCCTGGAACTAGAGTTATAGACAGTTGTGAGCTGCCATGTCAGTGCAGAGAATTGAAGCAGCCAGTGCTCTTAACCGCTGAGCCATCTCTCCAGCCCCAAATCCTTTGTCCTTTAAGTTGCCACAGCCTGGTATTTAAAACATCGCACACAGTGGTGCAAAGCTGTGACCAACACTTGAGAGGTTGAAGCAAGATTGCAAATTTGAGCCCAACCTGGGCTATGTGTAAGACCCTGTCTTGAAAATCAGAAAGGATGCTGGGTGGTGGTGGTGATGCACTCCCTTAATCCCGGAACTCAGGAGGCAGAGGCAGGCGAATCTCTGAGAGTTCGAGGCCAGCCTGGTCTACAAAGCAAGTTCCAGGACAACCAGAGCTGTAACATAGAGGAGAGGGAGAGGGAAGAAAAAGGTGTCATGTGACATGTAGTTAATCCTCTTTCTTGCCCCTCTGCATCTCACCACAGAAGAACAAAGCAAAAACCTCACCAGACGCCAACCAACTATGTGCAGAAGTGTTTGCAATTGTGTGCGCATGTATATATACATGTGAGAGGGCAGAGGCTGGTATTCAGTGTCCTCCCCTATTGCTCTGCATCTTACTTTGGAGTCAGAGCCTCTCACTGAACCTGAAGCTAAGAACTTGTCAAAACCAGCTGACAGACAAGCCTCAGGGCTCCTCCTGTTTCCTACTCCCTAGCACTGGGGTTACAGGCCCATGTCACAGCACAGCTTTTTTGTGTGTCCCAGGGGACTGAACGCAAGTTCTTGTGCTTGCCCATCAAACATATTATCATCTCTCCAGCCCCCAGAAGTCAACATCTGGACCTTGGACATCTCAGGTTCCAGCACTACTGTGTGAAATGAAGCATGTTCTCCCCACTCCATCCCAAGCTAGCCTTGAACTTGCTGCATAGCTGAGGACAATCTTGAACTTCTGACCCTCCTGTGTTCACCTCCTGAGGGCTGGGCAAAACAGGTGTGCACTCCCACAAATTTTTGTGTGTGTATGTGTGTGTTGGTGGGAATCAAACCCAGGGCCTCACACATGCTATGTTAACAGTCTGCCAACTGAACCACATCTCCAGGCTCCATTTTTGTTGTTTATAAGTTACTCATCCTCAGGCATTCCCTTACAGCATCATAAAGCACACTAACATGATCTTTGCTGCACTGGGCATTCCCTCTGGGGGCTTTCTGTATCTGTGACCTAGAGCAGTGCTTACTGCCATGGCAAGTGGCCCTAGAGCTTCGTGGGTGTAAACCATGGGATTTATTAAGGCTGAAGATTCTTAGAGTTAGCCAGGCATGAGGTGCATGTCTTTAATCCCAGCAGAGGTAGACTGTCTGGCTAGAGAACCCAGGAACCTGCCCATTTCTGTCTCAGCTCACACAAGGGCTTGGATTGCAAATATATACCACCAACGCTGGCTGCCTCCTCCTCCTCCTCCTCTCCTCCTCCTTTTCTCCTCCTCCTCTTTCTTCTCTCCTCCTCCTCCTTCTTCTTCCTCTTCTTCCTCCTCCTTCTTTCTCTTCCTCCTCCTCTTTCTTTCCTCCTCCTCCTCCTCCTCCCCCCCTCCTCCTCCTCCTCCTCCTCCTCCCCCTCCTCTTCCTCCTCCTCCTCCTCCTCCTCCTCCTCCTCCTCCTCCTCTTCTTCTTCTTCTTCTTCTTCAGATAGGGTGTCAGTATGCATTCCTACCTTGCAGAGAGCTCATTATGTTGACCAGGCTGGCCTCATAGATCTGCCTGCCTCTGCCTCCCAAATGCTGGGATTAAATGTGTGTGCCATTGAATTCCCAGCTTGCAAGCACTTAAAAGAAAAATAATATAGTGGGCTGGAGAGATGGCTTGGTGGTTAAGAGCACTGGCTGCTGTTCCAGAGGACCTGGGTTTGATTCCCAGCTCCCACGTGGTGCTAATCATAATCATTCTTAACTTCCGGTTCAGACCCATCTGATGCTATCTTCTGGCCTCTATAGGCAAAGCACCCATATAGGAGAAAGGAAATAATTTAAGATTTACTAGCTACTAATTTCTCTTTCTGTGTGCTCAAGAAGCTGTGTGTATGGGTGTATATTCCAGCGTGTATGGGTGTACACCTCTGTATGTTTGCATTTATACCCCTGTGTGTATTCCCCTGTATATATGGGTGTATACTCCTGAGAATTTGGGTGTATACCCCTGTGTGTTTGAGCATATGCCCCTGTGTATATGAATGTATACCCCTGTATACTTGGATGTATACTCCTGTGCAGTTGGTTATTTTTACTCTTTGGGGGGCCCACCACCCAGCTCCCAAATAAATACACAGAGGTTCATTTGCCAGAACACAAACAAAATATCATACAAGTAAGCTTTCTTGTTGGACCACCTTTGGATTGCCAGCCCCCGAATAATGACACAGAGACTTCTTATTAATTATGAAAGCTTGACCTTTAGCTTAGGTTTGCCCCCCAACTAGCTCTTATAACTTAAATTAATCTGCTTCTATTAATCTACATTCTATTACATGGCTTTTCCTTTTCCTCAGTACAGCATGTCTGACTTGCTCTGAGTATGCTGGCATCTCTGCCTTTCTGCTTCCCAGCATTCTCTGTCTCCCTGGGAATCTCACCTGTTCTCTCCTGCCTAGCTATTGATCACTCAGCCCTTTATCAAACCAATCACAGTGACATATCTTCATACCATGTAAAGAAATATTCTACAGGCTGGGTGGCAGTAGCATACGCCTTTAATCCCAGCACTCAGTGGATCTCTGTGAGTTCAAGGCCAGCCTGGTCTACAGAGCAAGATCCAGGACAGGCACCAAAACTACACAGAGAAACCTCTTCTTGAAACCGCGCCCCCCCAAAAAAAGGAAGAAAAAGGAAAGAAAGAAAAAGAAATATTCCACAACAATAAGGAACAGATTTATTTCTCTCACACATAAAACAAGCCTAAAGGTAGGACTTGTCCACTCCAGTGTCATCCAGCACCCAAGCCCATTCTACCCTTTCACTGTGACAATCTCAGCATTATAGATTTCAGTTGTGATTTTACCTCTTGGCTCACCATGACCACTGGAGCTCCAGCCATCACATCTGTATCTGAATCATTATTATGAGGAAGGAGTAAAGGATATAAATGACAGTTGCCAGATGCTTACTCCCTTTAGGCCATTTTTCTGGAGTCCCACTGTTGGGTGATTTGTTTCCTGAGAAGACATGAACAAATGTTTATCTACTACAGGAAGAACACTGACAACAGTTCAAAATGCGTTCACCCAAGTCGAGCTTGGCAAATCATTGGGTTTATGGGACTTATTCCCAGAGCTGCCACAGGTTAGGGATTCCCTACTGAAGTCACCCAATGCCTTGAGTATTTTGGGGGTAGAAGTGTCTCTTGACTATTCTGCTTATGCTCTATTTTTTCTCCAATTTGACATAAGCTAAAGTTATCCGGAAAGAGAAACTTCAATTAAGAAAATGCCTCCATAAAATGAGGCTGTGGGCAAGTCTGGGGGGTCATTTTCTTAATTAGTGACTGATGTGAAAGGGCCCAAGCCCATTGTGAGTGATGTCATCCATGGACAAGTTGGGCTGTATAAAAAAGCAGGCTGAGCAAGCCATTAGGAGCAAGCCAGTAAGCAGCATTCCTCCACAGCCTCTGCTTCAGTTTCTGCCTCCAGGCTCCTGCCAGGAGTTCCTGCCTTGACTTCCCTCAGTGATGAAGAACAAACAACCTGAGAGTTGAATGTTAAAATAAACTCTTTCAATCAAATCCCAACACAATTCTTCACAGACTTGGAAAGAACAATACTTAACTTTATATGAAAAAAACAAACAAAAAAAAAACCAGGATAACTAAAAGAATCCTGTACAATAAAACAGCCTCTGGAGGCATCACCATCCTTGACCTCAAGCTCTACTATAGAGCTACAGTAATAAAAACAGCCTGGTACTGGCATAAAAACCAACATACAGACTAATGGAATCGCATTGAAGACCTTGACATTAATCCACACACATATGAACACCTAATTTTTGACAAAGAAGCCAAAACTACACAATGGAAAAAAGAAAGTATCTTCAACAAATGGTGTTGGCATAACTGGATGTCAATATGTAAAAGATTACAAATAGATCTACATCTGTCACCATGCACAAAACTCAAGTTCAAGTGGATCAAAGATCTCAACATAAATCCAGTTACACTGAACTTGATAGAAGAGGAAGTAGGAAGTAGTCTTGGATGCATTGGCACAGGAGATCACTTCCTAAAAATATAACACCAGTAGCACAGACACTGAGCATAACAATTAATAAATGAGATCTCTTGAAACTGAGAAGCTTTTGTAAAGTACATAGTCAATAAGACAAAAAGACAGCCAAAAGAATGGGAAAAGACCTTCACCAACCCCACATCTGACAGAGGACTGATCTCCAAAGTATATAAAGAACTCAAGAAACTAGACATCAAATTACTGAACAATCCAATTAAAAAATGGGCTACAGAGCTAAACAGATAATTCTCAAAAAAAAAAAAAAAAAAGAATCTCAAATGGCTGAAAGACATTTAAAGAAATGCTCAACATTCTTAGTCATCAGAGAAATGAAAATCAAAATAAACTCCTTCCTCTCCAAGTTGTTTTTGGTAATGGTGTTTTATCACAACAATAGAAATCCTAATTAGGACAGCTTCCTAGCTGCAAGGGAGTCTGGTAAATAGAGCCAGGCACATATTGTGTGGCAACCTCCTCTTACTTGAAACATTCCAATAAACTTACTGGTCACCAAATTTGTCTTCCATGGTATTATTTACTTTGGTCTATCATCAGTTCTCTACCTGGGGTGAATATATATTTGGGTCATGTGTCTCCAGAAAAAGTGTCATGCAATGCACACTGTAATTAAATGAGACCTCTACTACTAAAGAACATATAGAGATAGATACAGCCTAGTCAACTAGCATTCTTTGCTACCCACTTGCATCCTGGTGGTAAGGGCACAGATTGTGGAGAACAGAAGTGCCAGGTTGAAGAGCATTTTGCACTAGTGTGTGGGAGAACCCTGAGTACAAGGGTTTGTGTGTGTGTGTTCTATTTGCCTAGCATCTGTAACAATGCCTGGCATACAACAGTGTTCAGTAACTATTGAATGATGGTGGCCCTGGCTGATGCAGAACAAAGAAAACACTCTTCTCACTGTTCAAAGCATAGTAGATGTCTTAACAGAAAAATGATGTCGATGCTTTCCCAATTAATTATTTAGAAAATTATCACTCTTGCCACTCCTGCTTCATCAGTAGGACAATGAATACCCTTGTCACCTTTTATGGGATTCATAGCCATAGTACCTCCTTCAACCCACTTAAGAATAAGTTATATAATCAAAATGTTTCAGACCTAACATTTGATGTTTCTTCATCAAGAACATTCTGGTACATGAATATCTCTAATAGTTAAACACATTTGCTAATTCCATTGACACTCTATTATCTAACACACTCCTTCTGAAGATTTAACTACCTAGAGTAATAATAGTTTTGTTCTTAAAAAAAAATATTGTACTTGATTCACAGACACTGAGAGTATCATGGTAGTTAGCAAGGTCTGGGCTTCAGGTGCGGACTTGAGAGTACTGTTTGGGGGGTATAAAATGTCTGAGGGGGTAAAAGAGGTGGCTTCAGGTCTATTCTGCAACATGGGGCTGCAGTTAATATCATTGTGCCCAGAAGAAGGCTCAGTGGGCAAAAGCACATGTTTTGCAAGTCTGATGACTTGAGTTTGATCCCCAGACCACTCAGTTGAAGATAAGAACTGATAAAATGTCTCTGACCTCAGTTTGTGCCATGACATGTGTGCCCTCCCTACAAAACACCACATACAACAATAATAATATTTTTAATTTAAAAAGAAAATGGCCAAAACAATAGATTTCAAATGTTCTTGTGGCAACAGATTATTTGATGAGGCCTGGGAATGTAGTTCAGGAGGCAGGATGCTTGTCCAGCATGACAAAGCCCTGGGTTCTATCCACAGGATGAAGTAGCCCAGGCCTGGTGGCTCAAGCCTGTAATTTGAGCACTTGGGAAGTGGTGGCAGGGGAATCAGAAGTTCAGGGTCATTCCTGGCTAGGTAATTAGTTTGAGGCCAACCGGTGCTACACGAGACTTTGCCTCAAAATATAATGTGGTAAGATGGGAATGGAGGTGAAGAGCACTCGCTGCTCTTATAGAGGAGCCGAGTTTGGTTCCCAGCACCCATGTTCACAACCGCCTGCAACTCCAGCTGCAGGGAATTCAAGGCCTCTGGCCTCTATGGGCAGTCCCTCAAACATATGTACAGACAAAATTGAAAAATAAAATCTCTTTAAAAGTGAGAAGTCATGTATATCTGAATTGGGTCAATTTAGCTATTACACAGTGTATCTATGTTCCAACAATATTATACTGCACTACACACACACACACACACACACACACACACACACACACACACACAATTTTTGGTTTAAATTTTTAAGTTTATTTTATATGTGTGAATGTTTTGTCTGCTTCCATATCTGTACAATGTGTTCCTGCCTAGTATCCTTGGGGGCCGGGAGAGAGCACTGGATAATCTGGGATTGCATCTACAGATGGTTGTGAGCCATCATGTCAGTGCTGGGAACTGAACCTGGGTCCTCTGCAAAAGCAGCAAGTACTCCTATCCTCTGAGTCCTCTCTCCAGCCCCCTATTTTATTTATTCTGCTTTTGTTTGTTTCTTCTGAACAGGGTTCCACATAGCTATGGCTAACTTTGAACTCACTATATATTGGAGGATGGCCTTGAACCCCTCATCCTCCTGCCTCCACAGTGTGGGACACCACACCTGGCTTTGTAGATGTTCTCATACATGTATGTCATTCTATCTGCCCTTAGTCGTTCCTATGACCATGTATCCAATTCTCCTGAATCACTCGGCCTGAACCAGCTCACCACAGCTGGGGCTCAATGTCACATCTCCTTCTCTCTGATCTAGAACAGTCTATAGCCTTTCTGTTTTGTTTTATTCTTTTGTGACATTAACATTTGAGGAGAGTCCAAGGTAACGCTCTGTTGACTATTTTCCTTGGATCCATCTGGTTCTTTCTTGTTGATTTAAGTTCAGGGTAAATATGAATTTCCCTAGAATAATTCAGAAGTGGTGCTGTGTCCTTGGTACATCCCACAGGAGGGAACACCACGTCTTTCCATCTTCTTATGGGTGATTAGGAGAAGCTGGAGCCCGCTTGGTGTCTTCATTACCGAGGTTTCTGTCCTTGGCTGTGGAGACTTGGCTCAGTGGACAAAGTGCTTGCTGTACCTGCACAAGGATCTGAGTTCAGATCTCGGGCATCCACATAAAAGTCAGGCACTGATGCCGGGGTGGAGATAGGCTGGGAGGTGAGCTTAGGTGAAAGTGAGAGACCTTGTCTCAAAAATAAGGTGAAACTCCATAGAGATACCTGGTGTTGACATCTGGCCTTTACACATGCATATATAATTACATTCACCTGCACATGTGTGCATGTAAGTGAACACAAGCAGACAGAGGCACGTGCGTGCGCACGCGCGCACACACACACACGTTTCTGTCTTTGAGGCAAGTGTGATTCATGCCTGTAATTCCCATACCGGGGAGGTAGACACAAGAGGAGGATGAGTCTGAGGCCAGCCTGAACTACATCGGATGATTCTATCTCAAACACTAAGGCAAGCAAGAGTTCACCTTTCTGACCTTCCTTCAAGTTAAAGGGTGAGCTGTGGGGTGATACTGTCATCCCAGAACTTTTCGGCCAAGGCTGTAACATCAGGTGACCCTCGCCACAATCAACACTGCCTGTAAATTTGAAATGCCAATATTGATTCTCAAGCAAGGGGCCCTGGTTCTCCACAAAGTCAAAGTCAATACCGTCAAAGTAAGTTTTTGTTTGTTTGTGTGTGTGTGGTGTGTGTGTATTTTTGTGTGTGTGGTGTGTTTGCAAGTGTGTATGGTGTGTTTGCAAGTGTGTGTGTGTGGTATGTTGTGTGTTTGTTTGTATGTATATGTGGTGTTTTTTTTTGTTTTTGTTTTTGTTTTTTTTGGAGCTGAGGATTGAACCCAGGGCCTTGTGCTTGCGAGGCAAGTGGTCTACCACTGAGCTAAATCCCCAACCCATGTGGTGTGTTTATAGGTGTGTGTGTGGTGTGTTTGTGTGTGTGTCTATATAGGGAGGCCAGAGAATGACCTTGAGTGTCATCATTCCTCAGGAATGACATTCACATTATTATTATTATTATTATTATTATTATTATTAGTAGTAGTAGTAGTAGTAGTAGTAGTAGTAATGTTTTCCACAAGACAGGGTTTCTCTGTGTAGCCCTGGCCATCTCAGAATTTGCTCTGTAGACCAGGCTGGCCTTGAACTCACAGATCCACTTGTCTCTGCCTCCTGAGTGCTGGGATTAAAAGTGTGCACAGGCACTGCTTGGCCACATTATTTTTTAAAAAGTTGTTTTACTTGTTCTTACCAGATGTATATGTGGTGTCTGTGCATGGTGTGCATGTGGGGGAGAGAGGACAGCTTCATTTTCTCCTTTCCCTCTGTGTGGGTTCCAGGGAAGCAAGCTCAGGCTTGCACAGCAAATGCTCTACTCTGTGGCATCTTGATGGTCCCACACTTTTTGAGACAGGGGCTCTGACTGAACCCGAGGCTCACCTATTAAGCTAGGGTGGCTGAGAGAGCCCAAACATCTCCTTTCTCCAGCTCCTCAATGCAAGGGTTACAAGAGTTTACCACTGTGTCCAGCTTTTTGCACAGATTCTGGGGGTTGAACTTAGGTAAGATTGATTTATCTCTCCAGACCCCTTCATGTTTTCCAGGCAGGGTCTTGCTATATAGCCCAGGCTGGCCCGGAGTTGTCTGTGCTCCTCCTGAGAGCCAGAGTGTGAAATGTGGGGTTCAGCAGACATCTGGCTCTCTCCATTTCTCTGAAGACGTTTCTCTATAGATTGCGCACAGTCCTGGGCTCCTTTTCCCTACCTCCATTGCCTCTCTTGGTTCAGAATTCCTGGGGAAAACTGGCCCAGCGACAAGGGTTCAGGACCATGGACAGGGAGCAGACTAACTACTTCAATACTGGTGCCTTGCCAAGGATTCTTCTAAGTTATTTACATTTATTAACTTATTTTCTGTATTTTTAAGCGTTTAATGGTTCTTGCTATGTATACCAGGTTGGTCTGCAACTCATTATGTAGCCCAGGCTGGAGTTCAAGTCCAGCCTGCTCACCTCATCCTATATTTTCATGAACTTCATTAGCTACACCTTTCTGCCTACAGAGGCTGGAAAACTAGCATATTCCCAGGCTGCCATCCATCTAGGCTCTGCCTTACATTAGATTTCTCTAATCAGGTGCTCTTATACAAGGTGTGAATGAGGAGCCTGGAGAAAGGCCCACATCAGTTTTCAGATCAGCCTTTTTTCCCTTCCTCCTCTTGCAAGTTCCTTGCTGATAGCCCATGACTGTGGCACTTCCTGTTTGACGGGCCTTTCAGGTCATCAAACTAGAGGAAATTAGTTGCTAATGAAGGAGTCATCATCCTGACCTTAGGAAGAAAGGGACCCCCTGGAGGCTCCGTGTCTGTAGCGGGGTTCTTGGAGTCATTGGGTCTGAATGGTCAATGTGGAAGCCACTTCTTCAGCTTTCTTGACATTTCTCTAAGCCACTGGACACCTTACAATAGATCGTTTTCTGCAATAATCAACTACGAGAGCATGGCAGCACATGTGTGTAAACCCTTGGGAGCCTTGGGTGGGGGGCTGAAGCAAGATGCTCATTAGTTCACAGCTAGCCTGGGCTACATAGCCAAGCTCTGTCTCAAGAAAGCAAAACAAACTGAACTGAGTCTCTTTCCTCCCTCCCTTCTTCCCTCTCTGGTCTCATGTAGCCTAGGCTAGCCTGGAACTCATCTCATGGCTGAGGCTGACCTTATACTTCCAATTTTTCTGCCCCTGCCTCCTGGTGCCTCTCTTTTTCATCTAGCTTTTCTTACATTCTGCTCTAAGTCCGGGAATCGAGCCTCCCTCTGTCTGCGAGTTGCCATCCAGTTGGGTTCAAGTGACACAAGAATGGACAAGAAGAGACGAGAGCAGTCCCACTTCCTGCTGGGCCAGGGCCGTCAGGTGCACACTTCAGAATCTGTTCTCAGAACTGAAAAGGACCAGCCCACATCCCTTCCGAGACCCCAGTGGCTCTTGGGGGAGCTGTCCTTGGGCTTGTTGCTGTCCATCAACCTTGCCCCAGATCTCTACATTGTTGCTTACGTCCATCAACATCCCTACTGACCGTGGTGATGGCTCAGTGACCTGCCACCAATATGTAGAATCTCTGGCCTATATTGGTTGCTGCAACAGATTGCCATAGGCCTGATGGCTTTTAACCACTCAAAAACAAACAGACAGACAAACTTCTAACAAGAGATGAGTGCATTAGCACAGGGTCCTAAGGCCTCCATGTACAACAAGATGTTGCATGATGTTGAAAAGGAAGGATAGTCTGGCATTTCCACACTGTGGATGAACTTTGGAGACATTATAGGTGGCAAGTAAGTGACTATATGATCCTATCTTGTCATCCTTAGAGATGGAGTACACCTGGACCAGCTTCCACACCCCATGTCACAGCCCTGTGTGCTTATGTTATTGAGAGTAACACATTCCCATCCCTAGGACAGAGGGATGCATGGAGGCCATGCTTACACTCCTCACACCTGTCACAATGTGGCCCATGGGACAGAGTGTCAGCCGCCACGGTGCCTGTCCCCAGGGACCCTTGCAGCTGCACTCATGCCTCACTGACTCTGGCAGGCATCTCCAGTATCTTCCTGCTGCTCAGTTACAGAGTCCGCAGAGCTGCAGTTCAACATGCAGAGGAGGAGGCTGGGAATTAGGGCATCACAAGGAAAATGTTTTGATCTTCACACCCGAGGAAGGCAAGGTTCCTTTGTCCTGTGTGCTCTCGATGGCACTGGGGAGGATGTGGAGGCTTTGAGAGGCTGTGCTGTGGATTTGCACAGCTGCCCCGTGGGATCAGGGGAGTTAGTTCTCTCCTTCAACCACCGGAAGCCCTGAAGGCTTCAGGTTGGACACTGCACTATTACCTTTCAGAATTAGCTGTGTAGACTGGCTTCCAATTAAAAGAGAAACTGCCTCTACCGCCCAAGTTCTGGGACTGAAGGCATGCGACACCACCACCACCCATTTCTTTTTTACATGCAGTAGTAGTAGCAGTAGTGTGTGTGTGCGTGCGTGTGTGTGCGTGTGTGTGTGCGTGTGTGTGTGTGTGCGTGCGTGTGTGTGCGTGTGTGTGTGATGATGTGTTTGTGTGATGGTGTGTGTGTGTGCATGCGTGTGTGTGTGTGATGATGTGTTTGTGTGATGGTGTGTGTGTGTGTGCGTGTGTGCGTGTGTGATGGTGTGTGTGATGGTGTGTGTGTGAGCGTGCGTGCGTGCGTGTGTGCGTGTGTGTGCGTGTGTGTGTGATGATGTGTTTGTGTGATGGTGTGTGTGTGCGTGTGTGTGTGTGTGTGTGTGCGTGCGTGTGTGATGGTGTGTGTGTGCGGTGTGTGTGTGTGATGGTGTGTGTGTGTGTGCGTGCGTGTGTGTGTGCATGTGCATGCGTGCGTGTGTGATGGTGTGTGTGCGTGTGTGTGCGTGCATGTGTGTGTGCGCGTGTGTGCGTGCGTGTGTGTGCGTGCGTGTGTGGGTGGGTGTGCGTGTGTGTGTGCGTGCGTGCGTGTGTGCGTGTGTGCGTGCGTGTGTGTGCGTGCGTGTGTGGGTGGGTGTGCGTGTGTGTGCGTGCGCGTGCGTGTGTGTGTGCGTGCGTGCGTGTGTGCGTGTGTGTGCGTGCGTGTGTGTGTGCATGCGTGCGTGTGTGATGGTGTGTGTGCGTGCATGTGTGTGCGCGTGTGTGTGTGTGTGCGTGCATGCATGCGTGTGTGTGTGCGTGCGTGCGTGTGTGCGTGCGTGCGTGTGTGTGTTGAGTACTTTGGCCAACAAGCAGATGTGAAGGTGAGAAGACCACTTTTAGGAGTCAGTTCTCTTACTCAACCATGCGGGTTTCCAGATTAAACTTACATCAGGTCATCAGGCTTGGTGACAAGTGCCTTCACCCACAGAGCCATCTGGTCAGCCTGGAAAGCCTATATCCTGAAAAGACATTTTAGAATCAAAATGGCAAGGACCAGGGAAATGGCTCAGTGCATAAAGTGTTTGCCACTCAAGTGTGAGGACTGAGGTTTGGGTGCCCAGAACACATGTAAAAGCCAGGTGGGCATTGCTGGCCAGCCTGTGACCCTAGCACTTAAAGGTGAAGACAGGGGTTTCCAGGACAAGCTGTCTGTCTGAAACAGGGAGAGACCCCACTTCAATAAACAAAAGTGGGGAGTGATTGAGGAAGGCACCTGATGGCCAATTATATCCTCCAGATGTACACACATGTCCATGTGCACCTGCATACATGTGCACACATGCAAGCATGAACACACACACACACACACACACACACACACACACACGAGAAATCACTATACCACATTTGGGTGACACTCAGGCCTACACCACATGGGACACAGGAGAGGAGGGGTTAAAGACAAGAGGGTCTAAGATGCTCTTCTAGGAAGACATTTTCAAAGTAACCATCGGCACATGTGAGCAGTGTTTTCAGTACCACTTTGTAGATGGTAGATAAACAATTGGGGGCAGGGGCACAGGGCCTCATGTAGCCCAGGCTGGCCACAAAGTCAATGAGTAGACAAGAAGAACCCTGAATTGACCCTCCTGCCTCTACCTCCTGAGTAAAGGGATTCCAGGCATGGACTATCACTAATGGACGTCCTTGATTGAAACCTCTGGTCTCTCTGGTAGTTCTGAGATGCCTGCCTATGTGAGAGGTTGAGGTAAACAGCACGTGCTGCAGACATCCATGGGTAAGGCCCATCAAGAATGGGGCTGAGGATGTGACTCAGTGGGTCAGTCCTTGCCTTGCATGCATGCAGCTGTGGGTCCCATCCCCAGCACTGAATAAAACCAGAGGTGGCAGGGTGGTGGAGGCACATGCCTTGAATCCCAGCATGCAGTGGATAAGGAGCTCAAGGACACCCCCAGCTACATGGTAAGTTTGAGGCCAGCCTGAGCTGCAGGGGACTGTGCCATGATGAAACCTTGTCTTTAGGAACGGAATGCTGATTCACCTCTCTGAGCAGCACACCTTGTCTTCATGAAGGTTCCAGAAGAGAGGATGGCAGAGTGCAGAGGACTTTAGCCAACAGGTGTTCTTGGTGAAGCTGGGAGGCTATTGTCAGAGCCCAGAACAAGGGGTGTGCCTGCAGCCCAGCATTCCAGAGGGGAAGTGGGAGAAGCAGCAGTTCAAGGCCATCAGACTACATAGGAAATTGGAGGCCAGCCTGGGCTACCAGAAGCCCTGTCTCAACAGCCAAAACAAAGGAGAGCATAGAGAAGCCTGCTGCCGACACCTGCAACCACAGAGAAGAGACTTTCCCAGAACAACCCAGGAGGAGTCCAATAGGAACAATTTGCTCCCCACCCAGAGGCAGAGAGCAATAGCCCAGGCTAGACCACAGAGCTCGAGACAAGCAGGAGTGTCCCTGTAGAGCCCTTTGCCATGACAGCAGAAGAAAAAATTGACGCCCAGACTCACGAGACACACCACAGGGGTCTTTCCTCATTGTGTATTTGCAGAATGTTTACAAAGAGTAGAAAAATAGACATTTTGTGGGGTGTGAGTTTGAGAACCCACACACATCAATAAATACTTTAAAAATCCATGGGTGGCTATAAATTAAGGAGGGGGCTTTGTGCATCCACATGGTGGAGAATTCCAGCAGCTGGCAGGAGGGTCTGAGGTCAGACACACTGATCTCCACTGGCCACACACTTCAGGTCCCGGGTGAGCAGGCGGAAGAGGTTGAAAGTGACAGAGGCCTCCAGGCAGCCGGGGGTCTCCTGAAAGGACAGGGCTGGCTCAGGGACTGCCAGGACTCAGGGCTCCCAGGCGCTGCAGACCCCAGGCCCCTCCCCAGACTCACCTTCCTCTGGGCCTCCTGGAGCCTGTGCAGCCAGCGTGAGAGGCGGCGGCTCAGAGGCCTGGGCTCTGCTGTGGGCTGAGGCTGTGTCTGTGGACAGAGGGGGGCACTGTGAGCCTGCTGCTGGGACACAGGGGAAGCCCAGGTGGCTGGAGGTACAATGTGGAGGAGCCGGGGACCCAGGACTCACACAGGCCTGCAGCTGTGAGTGGATGTGGCGCAGGGTGTGAAGAGGCTGTTCCAGGATGGGAACCAGGGCTGAGTCAGTCATGTTCTCTAGGACCTTCAGTGTCAGGGCCAGCTCAGCCTGCAAGGCCTTGGGGCGCTCCTGGGCCTGAGCAAGGAGACAGGAGAGAGAACAGGTGAGGGACCCGGGGTGGGGGGAGGTCAAGGGAGACAGGCGAAGGGGACAGTGGACAGGGACAGCGAGAGGTAGAGGGCAGGGGACAGATGAGGGACAGAGAACCATAGCCAATGTGGTCAGGCTGTGGACAGGTCATGGGCTGCTAGTGAGGGAGAGAAGGGGAGAGTAGCCGCCCAAACAGCACCCAGATGAGGGGCTGCTGAGGGCAGGCTGTGTCCAGCCCCAGCTCACCTGCAGCTGCTGCAGGTCCCAGGCCCTGGGGAAGAGATGGGAGCTGCACCTCACAGCCTTCTTGAGCAGCCACTCCTCCTGGGGAGCAAAGACACAGGTTAGCTCAGATGGCATAGTGAAGGTTAGACCGCTGCAGTGCGGCTCGGGTGGGTCACAACAGGGGAGGGGAAGTTCACTGCCAGAAAGACAGAGGCACCTCCATGGCAGCAGATACTAGACAGCCACTGCACTAAGAGCAGGAGATAGCCCAGTTGCGGAAGGGTGGAGGTCATCCTACTGTGGGTTAGCTCACTGGGGGAAGGGTGGAAATTAGCCCACTGCAGGACTGGTGAGGCTTAGCATACCACAGAAAGGGTGGGCTTTCTGTCCCCACCCAAGAAGGATGGAGATGAAGCCCACTGTAGCAGGGCTGACAGTCAGCCTGCTGCAGGTAGGGCTGAGGTTAGCCCACTTGAGCGAGAGTTGAAGTCAGCCTACTGCAGAAGTGTGGAGACCACTCCCATAGCAGTCAGCATAAGGGGTGAAGCCCAGAAAGGAAGGGGTGGAGGCTAGCCCACACAGGAGGGCAGAGGCGACTCACTATGGCATCCTTGGCCTTCTTGAAGGCCTGCAGCACTTGCGGGGACAGAGACTTGAACCGGGCTATGTGGCAATCCTTTGCATCTGGTGGGAGCCTGGTCGCCCTGGGCACAGGATCAGCGCGGGTTCCCGTCAGCACCGCGGCCAGCAGCAGCAGGAGGAGCACGCGGCCCCCAGCTGTTTCTGTGTCCCAGGAGGACAGAGTGAGTGCCCGAGGGGGGGGGCTGTGCGGACACGCCCCCGCGCACCCGTCTGGGGACTCACCTGGCTTCATGCTGCTCTCTGGGCTCTGTGAGGAGGTGGCGATTCGGGTGTGCGCTCGAGGCTGGCCCCGGGTCCCTCGGTCTCGCTGCGTGTCTCTGGCCTGGGTCTTGCCCTGTGGCTCTCAGCCTGTTGCTCTGCTGCTCTGAGACCACCGCGCTCCAAGGGTGAGTGCACTGCCGTCCCAGCTCCATGCTTTTAACCTGGCCTCGTGGGCAGCCCCAGCTGATGTAGGAAAAGTGAAAACAAGGCTGGAGATGGACACCAGCCTCCGGGGAGCCCAGACTGGGGAAGCCCAGAGCAGGGCGGGGCTAGAGCAGGTGAGACACTATAGTGAAAAAGAAAGTGACAAGGACTCAGATCACCTGGGGCAAGGTGAGTCAGGAGAGTTCCACAGGAAGCTCAGAACAAGGGCAGCTCGGCACACAGGCTCCAGCCCTGGGTGAGGTCCTGGGCAGACGCCTCTCTGGGTACAGAGATGATAAAGGTTTAGAAAGTCCTGTCTTCTGTTACTTACCCCATCACGGAGCGGGCAGATCCCCAAGAGCTGCCCAGAAGGAACATTGACTTTCCTGCATGCCTGGGAGGTTCAGAAACAGAATCCCCAAGACCCTACTTCCTGTGGGAGGGAAGTATGCAGGTGGCCAAATGCACCCTGAAGTACACTCCCTTTTTGTTTCTAGACCATCAAAACGTTAGCCTCCCTAAGGCATTTCCATCCATCGTCTGGGTTGATGTACTCCTGGATTCTGTCCCTACCCCATCCTGTTCCCTTCTACCTCTATAGTTTTCAAAAATCCTGTCACATGTGTTCTCTTCCCTATCCCTCCCCCTTCCCCCCACAAAACTTCATTTTTCCCTCAAGGTCTGCTTTCTAGTTTCCCGATGTGCACTAGGCTCCCGTGGGAGGGACTGTAAGGTGTCTGGATTACCTCACCTCACTGGGATAGTATCCATCCATTCCCCTGCACATTTGGAGTTTCATCTTTATTCGACGGGGCTGAGTGAAATCCTGTCATAGATGTTTTCCACTTTTTTCGTTATTTGTCTATGGTGGACAGCTAGGATGGTCTCCTTTATTGTTATTGTGACTAGAGCACCTAAAACCACGGATATACCAACATCTCTGTGGTGGGGCTGAGAGCCTTTCAGGTTTTGTCCAGGTGTGGTAGAGCTGGGTCCTATGGTCATTTCCTTTTCTATTTTGCTTTGTTTGTTTTTTGTTTGGTGATTTTTTTTGTTTTTGTTTTTTGTTTTGTTGGTTTTTCAAGGCAGAGTTTCCTCTGTGTAGCTTTGGAGCCTGTCCTGGAACTCACTCTGTAGCCCAGGCTGGCCTCGAACTCAGAGATCCACCTGCCTCTGCCTCCTGAGTGCTGGGATTAAAGGCGTGCACCACCACTGTCCAGAGTTCTTTTTTTAAAACTTCCATACTGATTCTTACTGTGGTTACACCAGCTGACATTCTCTATCAGGAGATACAGTAGATAAGGGCTGCCCTTTGCCCACATTTCCCATTTGTTTTCTTACTAATACCCCTGGGGTAAGATGGATTCTCAGAGTAGTTTCAATTTGTATTCCCCTGATGACTAAGGATATCAAACACTTAAAATGTTTATTCATTTATATTTATTTGTGTGGTTTTTTTTTTTTTCTTTTCTGAACTGTTTGGTCAGTTCATGAGCTCATTTATTGATTGGCAGATGTTTTTTGCTTGTTTGTTGGTTGTTGGAAACTGCCTCACTAGGTAGCCCAGGCTGGCTTGGAACTCTCTGTGTAGACCAGGCTGGCCTTGAACTCAGAAATTTGCCTTCTTTTGCCTCCTGAGTATTGGGATTAATGGCATACATTACCACACTCAGCAGTTGGTTTTTTGTTTTGTTTTGATTCAATTCGATTTGTTTTGTTTCCCCAAGACAGGGTTTCTCTGTGTAGTCCTGGCTGTCCTGGAACTCGCTCTCTAGCCCAGGCTGTCCTTGAACTCACAGAGATCCCCCTGCCTCTGCCTCCTGAGTGCTGGGACTAAAGTGCTGAGTTTTCAGTCCTTCATATGATCTTAGTTCCTGACTGACGTACAGCTGACAGGGATTTTCTCTTTCTGTAAGCCCATCTCTACACTCTGCTGCGAGTTTCCATTGCTGTGCAGAAACTGTGTGAGTGTCTGATGGTATTTATCTAGCACTTTCAAGATATCAGGTTTAAAGTTAAGGCCTTCAGTCAGCTTTCGGTTGATCTTTGTGCAGGGTGAAAGACATGAATCTAGTTTCTTTCTCTCAGGGGTACAGACCCAGCTTTGCCAGCATCAAATGTCAGGCATTTTCTTTTTTCCACACACTGTTCTTTTTAAAAATTCTCTGTGTATGGATGTTTTGCCTACATGTATATATGTGTACCATGTTTGTACCTGGTGGGACATCAGAACCATTGGGATTGGAATTACAGATGGTTGTGAGCCACCATGTGGGTGCTGGGAATTGAACCTAGACCTTCTGCAAGAGCAGTCAGTGCTCTTATCCGCTGAACAATCTCTTCAGCCCCCAGTGTATGCTTTCTATGACTTTGATAAAAGTGTGCCCTTGGCTATTCAGGTTTGTCTTAGTCAATGTAGTATTGCTGTGAACAGACATCATGACTACAGCAACTCTTACAAAGGAAGACATTTAATTGGGGCTAGCTTACAGTTTCAGAGGTTTAGTCCATTGCCATCATTGGTGGGAAGCATGGCAACATGCAGGCAGACATGGTGCTGTGTTGTGGAACAACCTTTTTGTACACTGTGAAGATGTGTTTCTCTCATTGGTTTAATAAAGAGATAAATGGTCAATAGCTAGGCAGGAAGAGGTTAGGCAGGACTTTTGGACAGGGAGAGTGCTCTCTGGGATGACAGTCAGATGCAGAGGAAGCAGGAAGTGTCCAAGAAGATAAGGTAACAAGCCATGAGCCACATGTTAGTACATAGATTAAAAAATATGGGCTAATTTAAGTTGTATGAGCTAGTTAGTAACAAGCCCAATCCATGAGCTGAAAATTTATAATTAGTAAGAAGTCTCCATGGACAGAAAATTCCAGCTACAGTGCTGGAGAAGGCGCTGAGAGTTCTACATCTGGATCCTCAGGCAGCAGGAAGAGCGACTGGGCCTGGCCTGAGCATCTGAAACACCGAAGCTCACCCCCAGTGGTACACTTCCTCCAACAAGACCACGCCTCTAATAGTGCCCCTCCCTGGGATCCAAGCATTCAAATCTATGAGCCTACGGGGCCATTTCTGTGTCCTCTGTCCTGTCCCACTGGCCTACACATCTGGGTCTGGTGACAGCACCATGCTGTCTCTGTCACTACAGCTCTCTGTACGATGTGAAGTCCGACATTTCTGCTCAGGACTGCTTCAACTCTTGGTGGTCTTTTGTATTTCCATTTGAATTTTAGGAGGGTTTTTATTTTCTAATTCTGTGAAAAAAGTCTTTGGTTTGTTTGTTTGTTTTTGTTTTACTTTGTTTTGTTTTATAAGACAAGGTTTTGGACTGCTCCAGGCCAGACGCTGGCGCCATGGAGGAGTATGCTCGCAAACCTTGGGAATTCGACACTGCTTCAGAGGTAGCGTCAACGCTGTGAGGATTCGAGCACCCCAGATTGGAGGTAGCTTTGCAGTGTGGGGAGGCCTGTTTTCTACCATTGACTGTGGCCTTGTACGGCTGCGGGGCAAGGAGGACCCCTGGAACTCCATCACCAGCGGAACGTTGACTGGAGTAGTACTGGCTGCACGCAGTGGTCCACTGGTGATGGTGGGCTCTGTGATGATGGGGGGCATCCTGTTGGCCCTCATCGAGGGTGTTGGCATCCTTCTCACTCGCTATACTGCCCAGCAATTCCTCAATGCACCCCAATTCTTGGAGGACCCCAGCCAGCTAACCCCTAAAGAGGGAGCTCCGGCCCCAGGTTATTCCAACCACCAGCAGTACCACTGAGGAAGCCACTGCCTGACCCTGCCACCGTGGGAGCTACTCCTCAGTTCCCTCCCGGATGATCTACCTCCAAGGGAGGACTGGTTCCTACACAGCCCTGAGACCCTCCAGAGAGGGCCTCTATTGGACTCCCTTGTTCTGTGGTAGGGTGGGGATACCCCAGCAGCCTTGTCACCTGGGTCCCCTTTTTTGTCTCTCAGGGCACCCCAGCCTCACACATGTAACAGTCTCTCATCCCAGATCCTCCGTGTGGCACCCTAATGAATGTTTAAAGCCAGTTTTGAAAAAAAGAAAGAAAGAAAGAAAAAAGACAAGGTTTCTCTGTGTAGCCCTGGCTGTCCTGGAACTCACTCTGTAGACCAGGCTGGCCTCGAACTCAGAGATCCACCTGCCTCTGCCTCCCGAGTGCTGGATGAAAGGTGTGCACCACCACATCCAGCTTTATCATTGGAGTTCTGATGGGGCACACAGTGTGTGTACAGATCACTTATGGTAATATAGTCATTTCCCAGTATTGACTCAGAGTTCATGAGCCTAGATGTCTTTTTGCTGTCAAGTGTTGTCCTCAACTTCTTCTTTAAGAGTCTCTAAGTTTTCGTTGTAGAGAGGTTTCACCTCCCTGGCTAGGTTTATTCCTAGGTTTACCTTTGTTTACTTATTTCTTTGTTAGTAGATTTTGTTCTTTGACAGCTCCGTGCACAGATAGGATGCCTTCTGATTACTCTCTCCCCTTCTTATCTGCTCCCCATAATTTATTTCACTGAAACAACTGTGAATGGAAAATTCATCGTAATTTGTTCTTAGTAAATTTATTATTGGCATAAAACAAAACCCTACTGATTGTCTTGTTTTGTTTGCGACAGGGTCTTGGGCAGCCAGGCTATCTTCACATCGATCTGTAGACGACCTCAAGTTTCTGATCCTCCTGCTTCTGTCTGAAGGCTGGGATTACAGGTGTGCTCCACCATGCCCAGTGTATGCCGTTCTGGGGTTGAGCCCAGGGCTTCCTGCATGATAGGCAACAGTCCATCATGGTGGGTGTAGCCCAGCTCCATTACAGCTGCTGGCACCTGCAGGCTGTGCGTCTGTCCTGCAAAGTCTCTCCAAGTATTTGTCAGATCGAATGCGTCCTGGTGGGGTCTGGAGGGCGTTTTGTTGTCTTGTTTTTTCATCTGCCCTCTCCTCACCTCTGTTTTTTGGGGAAGAGGAGGAACAAGTTTTCCCTATGTAGCCCAGGCTGGCCTGGGGTTCTTTGTGTAGCTGAGGATAACTTTGAGCTGCTGGTCCTCCTGCTTCTGCCGCCATGCCTAGGAAGATCTGCTCTGGGATGGGTGTGACCAGGATCTCAACAAGCATGTGTGTGACAAGAACCTTGTCAAAGGTGACAGACTAGAACCCTGGAAGGACAAGCACAGCCATTTCTAATGGAGCTTTTAAAAAGGATATATTTTATTCTTTGTATGGCAGTGTTTTCCTACATGTATGTTGTATGTGCATCAGTTGCCTGATGCCCAAGGGAGCCAGAAGAGGGCATGGGAGCCATGAATTTGAAGTTATAGGTGGTTGTGAGCCGTTGTGTGGGTACTGAGAACCAAACCCAGGTCTTTAGTGATCTTAGCCATGGAGCCATTTCTTCAGTCCTGATTTTTTCATTTCTTTCTTTCTTTTTTTCTTTTCTTCTTCTTCTTCTTCTTCTTCTTCTTCTTCTTCTTCTTCTTCTTTTTTTGTTTTGTTTTTCAAGACAGGATTTCTCTGTGCAGCCTTGGCTGTCCTGGAACTCACTCTGTAGCCCAAACTCACAGAGATCCACCTGGCTCTGCCTCCCGAGTGCTGGGATTAAAGGCGTGTGCCACCACTGCCTGGCTATTTTTCCATTTCTTAAGATGCTCACATGTGCTAATTTCACAGGCATTTTGTATATTTTAAAAGATATGCACTTAGGTCTGGAGAGATGGCTCGATGGTTAAGAGTATTGGCTGCACACAATAGAAACAGAAGGAACATTACCAAACTCTTTTTATGAGGCTACAATTACCCTGATACCCAAATCACACAAAGATGCAATAAAGAAAGAGAATTACAGACCAATCTCCCTCGTGAACATTGAAACAAAAATACTCAACAAAATATTGGCAAACCAAATCCAAAAACACATCAAAAAAATTATCCACCATGACCAAGTAGGTTTCATCCCAGGGATGCAAGGATGGTTCAACATACGAAAATCTGTCAATGTAATACACCATATAAACAAACTGAAAGAGAAAAACCACATGATCATCTCATTAGATGCTGAAAAAGCCTTTGACAAAATTCAATACCCCTTCATGATAAAGGTCTTAGAGAGATCAGGAATACAAGGAACATTCCTAAACATAATAAAGGCAATTTACAACAAGCCAACAGCCACCATCAAATTAAACGGAGAGAAACTCAAAGTGATTCCACTAAAATCAAGAACAAGACAAGGCTGTCCACACTCCCCAAATTTATTCAATATAGTACTTGAAGTTCTAGCTAGAGCACTAAGACAACAAAAGGAGATCAAAGGGATAGAAATTGGAAAAGAAGAAGTCAAACTTTCACTATTTGCAGATGATATGATAGTATACATAAGTGACCCCCAAAATTCTACCAGGGAACTCCTACAGCTGATAAACTCCTTCAGTAAAGTGGCAGGATACAAGATCAACTAAAAAAATCAGTAGCCCTCCAATACACAAATGATAAAAGGGCTGAGAAAGAAGTCAGAAACATCACCCTTTAAAATAGCCACAAATAATATAATAATATAAAATACCTTGGGGTAACTCTAACTAAACAAGTGAAGGACCTTTTTGATAAGAAATTTAAATCTCTAAAGAAAGAAATTGAAGGAGATGTCAGAAAATTGAAGGATATCCCATGCTCATGAATAGGTAAGATTAACCTAGTAAAAATGGCAATCTTACCAAAAGCAATCTACATATTCAATGCAATCCCCATCAAAATCCCAACACAATTCTTCACAGACTTGGAAAGAACAATACTTAACTTTATATGAAAAACAAACAAACAAACAAACAAACAAAAAACCCAGGATAGCTAAAAGAATCCTGTACAATAAAACAGCCTCTGGAGGCATCACCATCCTTGACCTCAAGCTCTACTATAGAGCTACAGTAATAAAAACAGCCTGGTACTAGTATAAAAACCAACATACAGACTAATGGAATCGCATTGAAGACCCTGACATTAATCCACACACATATGAACACCTGATTTTTGACAAAGAAGCCAAAACTACACAATGGAAAAAAGAAAGTATCTTCAACAAATGGTGCTGGCATAACTGGATGTCAATATGTAAAAGATTACAAATAGATCCACATCTGTCACCATGCACAAAACTCAAGTTCAAGTGGATCAAAGATCTCAACATAAATCCAGTTACACTGAACTTGATAGAAGAGGAAGTAGGAAGTAGTCTTGGATGCATTGGCACAGGAGATCACTTCCTAAAAATATAACACCAGTAGCACAGACACTGAGCATAACAATTAATAAATGGGACCTCTTGAAACTGAGAAGCTTTTGTAGAGTAAAGTACATAGTCAATAAGACAAAAAGACAGCCAAAAGAATGGGAAAAGACCTTCACCAACCCCACATCTAACAGAGGACTGATGTCCAAAATATATAAAGAACTCAAGAAACTAGACATCAAAATACCGAACAATCTAAAAAATGGGCTACAGAGCTAAACAGAGAATTCTCAAAAGAAGAGTCAAAAATGGCTGAAAGACATTTAAAGAAATGCTCAACATCCTTAATCATCAGAGAAATGCAAATCAAAACGACTCTGAGATACCACCTTACACCTGTCAGAATGGCTATGATCAAAAACACTAATGACAGTCAATGTTGGAGAGGATGCGGAGCAAAGGGAACACTGCTCCACTCTTGGTGGGAATGCAAACTTGTACAAGCACTGTGGAAATCAGTATGGCGGTTTCTCAGAAAATTGGGAATCAATCTACCTCAAGACCCAGCCATACCACTCTTGGGCATATATACCCAAGTTCATAGCAGCATTATTCATAATAACCAGAATCTGGAAACAACCTAGTTGCCCATCAACTGAAGAATGGATTAAGAAAGTGTAGTACATATACACAATGGAGTACTACTCAGCAGAAAAAAACAATGACGGCATGAAATTTGCAGGCAAATAGATGGAACTAGAAAATATCATCCTAAATGAGGTAACCCAAACCCAGAAGGACAAACATGGTATTTACTCACTCATAAGTGGATACTAGATATAAAGCAAAGAATAATCAGACTGCAACCCACAGAACCAGGGAGGGACCCTAGGATGACTGTGGCTTATAATTACTGGGCAAGCCTCAGTGAAACATTTCACTATTAGGATAAGAATTTATACTGGACCGCTGCCCCCCACCTCCCTGGTCATCCAGGTGGGTGCGGGCGCTCTGACTCCTCTGAGGCCGCTGAGCGCCTGAGCAGTAGGGCTGGGGCCATGCCCACTGGCCTGTGCCTTGTGCTCTGGTCCGAGCGCAGTGCTGGCAGGGCCGGGGTCAGTGTCTGGGTCCTGCCGGTGGAGATGTGCGCTGGGGCGCCAGGAGGTGGGAGTGGGCGGGCGGGTCGGCCAGCACCGGGAAGCCTGTCATATTCTGAAACTGTTGGGCCTGAGCCGTTGCCAAATTCGCTAATCTCAGCGCTGGCGGGTTGCTCTTGCTCAAAGGGGGCTCCATCATAACTATACAATCAGGCCCATAGAGCCTCGCTGGGGGCACTTTTTCCCCTCTCTGCCCGCCTTCAAAAACATGTATATATTAGGCGCTCTGTAACTTCTTGGGTCTTGGCCTCCTAACTGCTTATTCTTGTCCCCTTTCTATCCTCCAGCGATTGGCAGAGTGAACACCACATTTGAGCTGCACAGTGGGACCCAGTTTTTGGAAATGGCACGGGTGGGATTGGAGGGAGCCGTGTGATTGGCAGCTGCCTCGGCTGCGCGATTGGCTCCGGTTCAGGCTCTGGGCTCAGCGGGAAACCGCCCCCGTGCTCGAGACCGCCTGCGTTTTCACTTCGCGCCCTCCTCCGCAGGAGCTCTGCAAGCCGGTTTACCCCCGATGCCCAAGTTCCTTCCACTTGTAGAAAGTTTGTGCTTGGCCTGCGCACTCAGTCACCTGCGAACGTTCTGTCGACGCGCCTGGTGTAGAGAGAGTCTCCGCCAGAGTGCACCCAATTGCAAGGGGTCAAGGGACCTCCCTACCACCGTTAAAGCGACGGGGGTGGGGAGGAAACCAAGGAGGGTAGTACCCGGACACTTTCTACCTCCTCTCTTGGATGATCCCTAGCTGCTCTCTGGACCAAGTGACCATCCTGCCATGGTATCTGTAACGATGCCAGAGACTTCTTATATGGACCTTGACTTCCCCTGGGCCCACGTGGGGTGTAGACTGGAGGCAGAATGAGGACAGTTATTAATCGTTATTGGTTGCAAAACAATTTGATGGAGCTTGGCAAAATACCAAAGTCAATATCTAATAAATCCCCAAAGGAACAGTCTTGCTTAGACCGTGGGTTGCCATTCAACACAGTTCAAAGGAATGGGCTCAAGACGAAATCTCACTGTTCATGGGTTCTAGATCTGTTACTTCCAATTAGATCTCCTGAGGGTCAGGGAGGTGGGAATGCGGAGGGAGAGCCAAGCTAACTTTTGCCTCTCAGAGATACAATGGCAGAGAAGGCTAAATAGCGTCTCTCTTAAGTGAAGCCGTGAAATAAGAGACATCCTTTAAGTGAATGTCTCCTTCCTGCCCAGAAGGTACTCCTCATATGTGCCTCAGTTTCTCTGGAAGGACCACAAGTTGGAGTACACCAAATAAAATGTTTTAAAATTAAAAAAAGAATGTATACTGTATCAAGCTGATAATATGAAAACAAATAAATTAAAAGAATGAAAAAAGAGAAAAAAAAAAGAACATAAAAAAAAAAAGAGCACTGACGCTCTTTCCAAGGACCCAGGTTCAATTCCCAGCAACCACATGGCAGATCACAACTGTCTGTAACTCCAATTCCAGGGGATCTGACACCTTCACACCAATGCACATAAAATAAAATTAAATAAAAATTGAAAATAAAAAAAAGATATGCATCTATGTGAATAGTTCATGGCTAACTCTTATAGCCCAAGTTAACCTGGAACTCACTATGTAGCCCAGGCTGGACCCAAATTCATGAACCTCCTGCATCCAGCTTAAAAATGCTAGGATTTGATTCTCTTCATACATAACTGATTTTTGTGAAGAAAGCCAGGCATACAATTACCTTCATTTAGAAACCCTTTATCACAAATTTGGTTGTTTGTCTCTGAGTAAAAACGCCATCAGCAAGTGTTGATCCTTTGTTTTTGTTTGTTTGTTTGTTTTTGTTGTTGTTGTTGTTGTTTCTTTTTGAGACATGGTTTTCCCGTGTAGTCCTGGCTGTCCTGGAATTAGCTATGTAGACCAGGCTGGCCTCAAACTCAGAGATCCTCCTGTCTTTGCCTCCTAAGTGCTGGGATTAAAGGCGTGCACCACCACTGCCAGACTGAATTCTTTTATTGAACCATTTAATATTCTAACATACATTGGGACCAGGCATGGTGGCCACTAAAGCCCTGTGGTCCAGCTACTGTTAGTGGAAGAGATGTTAGCACCCAGTGTCTCCCTGATGGAATCTTCTACTGTTCAATGTCCACAGGACACCCAACCCCACTATATGGTCCCATTTCTGTTCTCACAAGAGACCATGGCATCAGAGACCAAGGCCAGGGCCCCAGCAGGTTAGTCCCCTTCCCCTAGAGATACTCTCTGCTGTGGGATGTTCTGTATACTGTGAATGTGTTGCTCTGGCTGGTTAATAAAGTACTGATTGGCTATTGGCCAGGTAGGTGGGATAAAGAGAGAGAATAATTCTGGGAACAGGAAGGCTGAGTCAGGAGACACTGCTAGCCGCTGCCATGATAAGCAACATGTAAGATACAGGTAAGCCACAAGCCATGTGTCAAGGTATAGATTCACAGAAATGGGTTAATTTAAGATGTAGGATCTAGATAGCAAGATGCCTGAGCCATTAGGCCAGTTTAAATAATATAAGCATCTGTGTGTTTATTTGGATCTGAGTGGCTGTGGGCCCGGGTGGGACTGGAGATTTCCCCAGCTACAACTCTCAGTTTAGCTAAGACTCAGGATCCATAGATGGTCTAGTGATGGTCACACAGAGGGGTGGAGACTGCCTGGACCCCAGCAGACCGCTCCCACCAGCACCTCTCCTCCTCACCTGCACTCTGCACTCAATGCCTGCTGCTGCAGCAGGGCCTGTCTCCACTGTCCCCTGGATGGTGTGCAGAGTGACGCCCACACTGGGCAATGGTGTCTGGATGGTCTGTGATGGCTTTTATGGGCCTAGATGAGAAACAGTTCACAACCAGGCTTCCCCAACTGGAATAACCTTTACAGATTATTATCTCTGGCTCCAGGCCCCATGTGATCTCAGTCAGCTTGTGAGAACTTTACTAACAAGTAATCCTGTGCCAGGATGGCAGCTGCCCAACCCTAAGATAACAAACCTCAATTCTCCTCCTCCAAGTCTGTCTGTCCTTTCTTCAGCCTGTGTCCTTTCCTTTACTGTGACTATAATCAGTCCTTCTGTAGAAGTCACTGCCCACCAAGCTCTACCTACTGGATGCATGCACATCATATATTTGCATCATCAGGAACCTTTCGAAGGTTAAGTCCCACCATGACTAGTTATATAGGTGGAAAACTGAGCCCCTAAAACACAAACAGATTTCTTCTACGTACACAGGTTTCTCTATGTGCCAGGGGGTTGGGTGTGGCTCAGTGGTAGAGCCCTGCCTAGAATCCCCCAGTGAGGGGCTGGGGTGGGAAGGCTCAGTGGTAGATCCCCTGCCTAGAATCCCCCAGTGAGGGGCTGGGGTGTGGCTCAGTGGTAGAGCCCCTGCCTAGAATCCCCCAGTGAGGGGCTGGGGTGTGGCTCAGTGGTAGAGCCCCTGCCTAGAATCCCCCAGTGAGGGGTTGGGGTGTGGCTCAGGGATATAAGGCTTGCCCAGCAGGTGCAAGGCCCTGAGTTCCATCTCCTGTTCTGGAAAAGATAAAAATGTTTTTTTCTAATGCTGCTACAGTCCCCCAAACCTTTATTCCTAACTCTGTCTATTTCATTTTGTTGTTCCCGTATATATAGACTTCCTTTTCGTCTCCTCCTTGTCTGTCTCTACCTGTGCATACCTCCATCCTCCTCCTCTCTTTCATATAAACACCCTGATGGATGTTTCTGTCTCTATTTCAGCATCTCTGTTTTACTCCAAACGTTAAAGCTACTACATCTTTTCCTGATAAAATTAGAGGTTCGTGTTCATTGAATAAACCTTGATAAACACAGAGAAGTCTGAAATGGTGGTGGGGCACTCTGCTGTACCATCGCCTCCCTCATGTCCCACTTCATCTCACCTGCAGGAGTTTGCCCAGCGCACAGGGAGTCCCTGTGTATTTCCTTGTGGGTGTGTGGCCTCTGGTTGTCAACATTGGCTGGTAAGTATGCTGTCCACAGAAAGCCTACAACCTGGACGGCTGCAGTCAGCCTTGGGTCCCACCTCAGGGAGGTGAATCTATTTTTTGACCATTTGTAACTATTTCTTTCCTTTTTTCCCCATCTGTGAGCTATATCTTCCAAATGGGATCCTGGCTGTCTACACTTCGGTAGCCTGCCTTTTACATCTTTGCACTCTCCCACGTCTTTAATTATAGTGTATGGGTTAGGACCCAGCAGGAAACAGATGGCCTGATCAATTTAGGATAACTGGAGATGAGTCTGAAATGGGGAGCATTTCTGAAAGGGTTGGCAAGCAGAAGAAAATGATAGAGGTGAAGTCAAGGCCCTGGGGCCAGCATGGGGCCAGGGAGGACACTGGCAGGCCTATGAGGATGGGAACAGGGTTGTGTCATTGCTCAGCTTGGGGAGGAGGAGTGGGAGAGGACCCTGTGGCCTCTGTCCCTGGCCCTATGACTTAGCTTCACCCAGTGAAAGCCAAAAGCTAGCCTCTGGTGGCCCTGAGCATGTGGGAAGTGTGGAGAGGTCTGGGGAATGTGTCCTACACACACCACTGTCCCTCCCCTTCTCTAACAGACTCGTTCAGTTAGATTGGTTAGCCTGGGCACTGACCCAGTGTTTTTCTGAAACCTTGCTCCTCAGTGGAGAGGCAGGCAGGGGGTCACGGTTTTCACTCTCTTAACTACCTTTCTTACTGGGCATGGTGGCGCACGCCTTTAATCTCAGCACTCGGGAGGCAGAGGCAGGTGGATCTCTGTGAGTTCGAGGCCAGCCTGGTCTACAGAGATAGTTCCAGGACAGCCAGGGCCACACAGAGAACCTCTGTCTCGAAAACAAAATAAAACAAACAAACAAAAAAAAAACAAATGAACAACAACAAAAATGAGCCACATTGCTATTCTCTGTTCCCGTGATGGTTTGGCCAGCCTGGTCTACATAGCAAATTCCAGGATAGCCAGGGCTACACAGAGAGACCCTGTTTCAAAAAGCAATGTCTTTCTCAGAGTGAAGAGTTGTTATGTTTATTTTTGTTTGGTTTGTTTTTTTGAGATGCCATCTCATGTAGCCCAGACTGCCTTTGCTATGTAGCCAAGGATAACCTTGAACTCCTGATTCTCCTGCCTCTACCTAGCATAGAATCACCACATCTAGTTTATGGAGTGCTGGGAACTGAGCCCAGTTTCCTGCATGCCAGGCAGGCACTAACAACTGAACCACACCGTGTTTGGTAGCACATACCTTTAATCTCAGCCCTGGGGAGACAGAGGCAGGTGGATCTCTGTAAGTTCGAGGCCAGCCTGGTCTACAGAGTATGTTCCAGGATAGCCAGGGCTACACGAAGAAATCCTGTCTTGAAAAAACAAAAAACAACCAAACAAAAAACAAAACAAAAACAACCAAACAAACAAAGACTGAGCCACATCACTAGTCCCCTCCCCCAGGCTGGTCTACACAATGTGTCCTAGGCCAGCCGGTGGTACATATAAGGACGCTGGCTAAAATACTTTCTGTTTGTTTTTTGAGGTAGCATTTCTCTATATAACAGCTCTGGCTGTCCTGGAACTCACTCTGTGGCCCAGGCTGGCCTTGAACTCACAGAGATCCACCTGGCTCTGCCTCCCAAGTGCTGGGATTAAAGGTGTGCGCCACCAACGCCTGGCTCCTTTTTTTTTTTTAATTTATGGTTCTCTCATGTATTACATCCCAACCACAGTTTCCCCTCCCTCCTTCCCTCCCAGTCTCTTCTCTTCCCCGCCCCGCCCCGCCCCCAGATCCACTCCTCTTCTGTTTCCATTCAGAAAAGAGCAGACTTCCCAGGGGTATCAACCAAATATGACATAACAAGTTATAATAAGACCAGGCACAAACCCTCATATCAAGGCTGGATGAGGCAACCCAGTAGGAGGAAAAGGGTCCAAAAAGCAGGCAAAAGAGTCAGAGACACCCCGCCCCCCACTCTCACTGTTAGGAGTCCCGTGAGAACACCAAGCTACACAACCATATCAAGTTTAATTTGTAAAAAAGAACCAAGAAAGATGACAAACCCTGGGAGAGCAGAGGAGAAGGAGATAGATCCCTTCTTCACTACTGGCAGAAGGAATGGAGGAACAAAGGTAAGAGGAGAAGACAGGAAGGTCTACTCAGAGAACAGGGAGGTGCAGAGAATGACCCACAGAAGTGCTGAGGAACAGGATCCAGGAGCTGGGAGGCCAGCAGATGACGGCTGGGGTGGGGTGCTACACTTGTCAGCCTTAGTGGGATGAGAACACAGCACGGCACTCTAACCCCAGCGTGGAGGACACTCCCTGAGGCCTAACAAAGCTACCACGGACCACCCAGGGATCAAGATGGACACTCTGCACACCACCCAGCAGTGGACGGCTCGCCAGACTACAGCGCGGGGCCCGGAGGGCACACTGCAGGTGAAGAGAGATGCTGGGCTGATGGGAGACATGCAGTCTCTCCGTCCCAGAGTGGGACTGTTGCTGGAACTGTGGGCTTCATTTCTGGTCAGTGTCCCCAGGGGAAAGGGACTGGTTTCCAGGGGTCCTGGCTGTGGTTTCTCTGATGCCCTGAACTTAAGCAGAGAGACAGAGCCAAATCCTGCAGTGACCCGAGGGAGAGGCTGTGGTGATGGACCCCACCATGGTGACACCGGTTGCTATGGTTTTCTCCACTACCAGTAGCTGGACTCCAGGTCACTGGCGTCCATCTAAGCACTGTGAGACAGCTTTTTAGTGACACTCGAATCCCGATGCCCTTCCGACCCAAACCTGGGACTTTGTCCAGGGGGTGAGTGTTTCCTGGTAGCCTGAAGGTATTTTTCTTATTTTAGGGTCTAAAATTCAAGGCAGGAGACGTCCCCATCTGTCTTCCGGGTCTCCCCAGCACCTCTCCAGTCCATGTGCCTGTCTCCTGGCGACCTCAGCGGCACGTGGGGTGCTGCGCTTGGCCAGCGATGTTTGGAGTGATTCTTAGCCCCTCTGTTCCAGGCCAGGGGCTGCAGAACCCTCCAAAATCAAAGAAGAGCCTGCCTGAGTCACCTGGCGCTTGTCCTGGTGGAGGAAGCAACACTAGGCTGCGCAGGTCCTTCGGTTCGCGCCCCCAGCGCAGAGACCCTTGGCATGGTGGCAGGTGGCGGGCAGTCCTCAACGTTTTGACTCCTATGTGTTCCCACAGTTCTGGCCCTCCCTGCTGCGCAGTCTGGGGCCCTTCCTGGCACCGTGTCACCCTGCAGCTGTTGACAGCCTGGTCCCTGGGTGCCCTGCCCTCGGCCCTAGAGCTCCGCCTCTTGCAGACCCGCCCACCTTGCACCTCTGTCCTGCTGGAGACCCAATTTCCTGTCATCTCGTGGTCCCCAAATCCAAGGCTGGGTTTGGACCGGGATGTTTGGGCGGATTAAGAGCCCAGCTCAGCCTTCGGTGTCCTCACTTGCTTCGGGTCCCGCCTGAGGAAAGTCCTCCAAGACTCAGGAAGAGACCGCACAAAATTCAGAAAGCCGCGAGTGCAGCTGACAGTGTGGGTTAGAACCGGGCACCAGTCATGTGCAGTGGATAGAGGGACCAAGGCTATCGGCTGCTGAGCAGCTGCGAGGAATTCTGGGGAAAGCCCTCCTGACCTTATCCCTTCGTCTCCGTCCATGACTGCGTGACCTGCCTGCCACCAAGACACTGTCATCTTCACCCTCCTGATTCCGCTTACTGGGGATCTCTGGCTGATGGTGCTCTCAGGTCCCTGTGTCTGACCACCCCATCCCTCCCAGCACTGCTACTATCTCCAAAGAAGAGACCCCAGTTCCCAGGGGAGATGATGATGTTCACTGTAATGAGGTGGCAGAGCTGCTCCAGGACTGGACTGGAAGAGACACCAGCTCTGCCACCAGGGCCACAGCTGACTTCTGAGGTTAGGAGACATCTCTTGTGGGCCTCCCATGGTCTCTGAAGACTTGAAATACACACATGTGCACGTGCATGGACACACACACACATCTCTGTTTTGGCATTCTGTGGATCCAAGATTCTTGGACCCCACCCTTGGAGCCCCATTCCCTAAGGTATTTAGTAAAGAAAGTCTAAATATCATGAAGACCACGTGTTGATTCTGTTACACATTTTGTCTGAGTTTGTGTGTTCTCTGTGAGTTTGCTGTCCTGTCTCCAAATGTTAAAATACATGCAGCTGTTAAACAACTATTTCTTTGTATTACTTACTTTGGATATGGTCAATCGATCATTCTTATATGCACTCTACAGATTTTTTGTTTGTTTGTTTGTTTGTTTGTTTGTTTGTTTGTTTGTTTTTCCAGGCAGGGTTTCTCTGTTTAGCTTTGGCTGTCCTGGAACTCACAGAGATCTGCCTGACTCTGCCTCCCAAGTGCTGGGATTAAAGGCGTGCGCCACCACCACCAGACTCTACAGATTTTTTTGTTTGTTTGTTTGTTTGTTTTGTTTTTCGAGACCGGGTTTCTCTGTGTAGCTTTGCGCCTTTCCTGGATCTCACTCTGTAGACCAGGCTGGCCTCGAACTCACAGAGATCCACCTGCTTCTGCCTCCCGAGTGCTGGGATTAAAAGTGTGCGCCACCATCGCCCAGCCAGGTTTTTTTTTTATGAGCTGTGTAATCATTTATTCAAACTCAAACCCTGATTTTAAAAAATATCTTTTAGGGGTAGAGAAATGGCTCAGAGGTTAAGAGCACTCTGCTCTTCCAAAGGTCCTAAGTTTAATTCCCAGCAACCACATGGTGGCTCACAACCATCTGTAATGAGATCTGGCATGCAGGCAGAACATAATAAATCAATTAATTAATTAAAAAATCTTTCATTTTTACTTATGTGTATATGAGTGTGTGTGCATGTAAATGTGTACGGATTCCTGCAGCAGCCAGAAGGGGCATCAGGTCCCAAAGCTTGAGTTACAGGCAGTCGTGAATTGATTGATATGGGGACTGGGAGCTGAACCCAGGCACTCTGCAAGAACAATACAATGCTCTTAGCTGCTGAGTCAGTCCTCCAGCCCCTGATTCTGCATTTTAATTAGAGCATAACTCCAGGAAATGTTTTCTCTCAAAAGCTCAGTTTCTTCATCTAGAAAAACATTATTATAATTCCATACAAGAACAACAAACAGTTCAGGCTGCTGTCATTGCTCTTGGTTGCCCAGAAGACTTGATGAGGAGGCTGTACCACTGAACGCATTGCGTGCTTTGGCAAAGGACATGGAGAAATGAAGTTGGTATTGCCCAGGAAGCTTCTTCACTGCTGGCTAGCCTTCATAGCCCTGGAAGGTTCTTCATAGGCTGCTGGGGAAAATGTTACAAGCAATCTTGCATAGCATAGCTTGTGAACCCTGTGAGCAACAGTAATGACCAGGATAGCAAGACAGTCCCCTGCGTGAAATAGTGGCATGATTATTATGGCGGAAACCAACTCATTTCTGATTGGACTTAAGGTCTGTCCACAGGAGGAATCTCACGCCTGGTGCTGCAAATCTGTCAAAAAGCCCATGATTGGGGAGTCTACAGGCCTCAGGGATGAACCTGATAATTCTGTTCTGCTAAATGGATATAATATTAAGTAACCAATTTAAATTTAAACCAGCAGTTCTCAACCTGAGTGTCACAACTGCTTTGGGAGCTGAACAGCCCTCTCACAGTGCGCCACCACTGCCTGGGCTGTAAGCCTGAGTTCGAGGCCAGCCTGGTCTACAGAGCCAGTTCCAGGATAGTCAGGGCCACACAGGGAAACTCTGTCTGGAAAAACAAAAACAAAAACAAAAACAAAAACAAAAAACACCAAAAAGAGGGTAACTGATTGGGAAGGAGTGGGGATGTGGGGAGTGGATCTGGGAGGAGTTAGGGGGCAGTTGGGGTAAATACCATTAAAATACTTTGCATAAAATTCTTAAAGAATTAATAAAATACTATATTAAAAATAATAATTCCATAGCAAAGGTGCTAGAAAAAGTGCAGTAGTACTTACACAAAGCTTCCAGATGGGTGTTTAATGGTCTCAGTAGATACACATAATATGCAAATGAATGTATTTCCCTGTAATCTTTATTTTCTTCTTCCAGCCCCACCCCCAGGCCTCACCAGCAGCTTCTGGGTAAGCACTGAGCCGCACCCTAGCCCTTATCCAGGATATTGAACTACTGACCTCTCCCTGGTATCTTGAAGGAAAGAAAGAAGGGGGTTGGTGGGAGCAGCTGTCAAAACTCAGTGTCTCCTTTTCTCCAGTCCTCTGATAGAGGGCACACAAAGGTGAGGGCACATAATAGGCCTCTCTGTGCCTCAGAGAGAACACAGCGACGCTCCACTCTCACTGTGTGTTTGACATGTGACCCTGGGCAGGTCTGGACAGCTCTCTATGACTCTGCACTTGTTTTTCCTTGAAAAGGTGAGCAAAGATCGTCTTTCCCAGAAGGCATAGCCATGATCAAAATGGCCTCCTGAACCTGTGTTTTTGCCTGCTTTCTGTTCTTTTCTCTCTCTTTCTCCATCTCTCTTTGTTGTTGGGTTTGTTTGTTTGTTTAGTTGTTGTTGTTGTTTGGTTGATTGGTTTTTGTTTTTGTTTTCTGAGACAGGAGTCCTCTGTGTAACAGTCCTGGCTGCCCTGGAACTCGCTCTGTAGACCCGGCTGGACTTGAACTCAGAGATCACCTGTCTCAGCCTCCCAGGTGTTGGGACTAAGGGTGAGAATCACCACACTCTGCTTGCCTGCCTTGTTTTTTGTTTTGTTTTTGTTTTTGTTTTTTTGGCACTTGACTTAACACAGACTGCAGGTGTACTGCCCATTACAGCAGCTCACTGCTACAGGCTGCAGAAAGACCTCGGGCAGTTGTCTATGTTGTGGGTTTTTCTTGACCTGGTCTAATGCTTTATCCAGGCACCCCAGAAAGTGTCCACCACAAGCAGGGGCTGAAGGGATCCTTGTAGAAGGAATGAAGACTTTTTGTTTTGTTGTTTTTATGTGTACGGATGCTTTGCCTACAGTCTATGCGCTGTGTGCGTGAAGGGCCTGTGGTGGCCAGAAGAGAGCATCATGTCCTCTGGAACTGGAGTTACTGACAGCTGTGAGCTGCTGTGTGGGTGCTGAGAATGGAACGCAGTCCTCTGGAGGGCAGCCAGTGTTCTCCCCGCTTGAACCATCTCTCCAGCCCATAAATGAAGATGTTAGTCACAAGCCAGTCTGTCTCCCACCAGCCATTGGCCAACTCTGCTCCTAAGCAGAGAGCAATTTGGAGGGCAGAGAGAGACGGCTCACATGTAAAGGGCTCGCCAGCCTTGAGTTTGATACTGGGACCCCCGGGTTGAAGGAAAGAACTGATTTCCAAACCAATTCTTCTGACCTCCACAAGCACAAATAAATAACTAACAAAGTGGGGTGTTTTTTTGTTTGTTGGTTCGTTTTTTAGACGGGGTCTCTCTACATAACACAACGCTTCCTGGAACTTACTAAGTAGACCAGGCTGGCCTTGAACTCACAAAGATCTGCCTGCCTCTGCCTTCCCAGGGCTAGGATTAAAAGTGTGTGCCACCATGCTACACACTCTTTTCTCTTTGAGCAATTGGGGAGCTAGCTAAGGTGGCTCACACCTGTAACGCAGGCGTTCTGGAACGTGGGACCAGAGAATGAAGTCCCAGGCAGCCTGAGCTAGACCCTAACTAAAAATAAACTGGAGGAATTTAGAGCCAGCTGCGCCACAGCCACCTCTAGACATCCTCTCAGAGAGGCGAGGTAGAGAGCCTCTCCTCTCAGCAGTGGGCTTCTCTGCACCCCAGAGAGGCGTCTGCCCAGGACCTCACCCAGGGCTGGAGCCTGTGTGCCGAGCTGCCCTTGTTCTGAGCTTCCTGTGGAACTCTCCTGACTCACCTTGCCCCAGGTGATCTGAGTCCTTGTCACTTTCTTTTTCACTATAGTGTCTCACCTGCTCTAGCCCCGCCCTGCTCTGGGCTTCCCCAGTCTGGGCTCCCCGGAGGCTGGTGTCCATCTCCAGCCTTGTTTTCACTTTTCCTACATCAGCTGGGGCTGCCCACGAGGCCAGGTTAAAAGCATGGAGCTGGGACGGCAGTGCACTCACCCTTGGAGCGCGGTGGTCTCAGAGCAGCAGAGCAACAGGCTGAGAGCCACAGGGCAAGACCCAGGCCAGAGACACGCAGCGAGACCGAGGGACCCGGGGCCAGCCTCGAGCGCACACCCGAATCGCCACGTCCTCACAGAGCCCAGAGAGCAGCATGAAGCCAGGTGAGTCCCCAGACGGGTGCGCGGGGGCGTGTCCGCACAGCCCCCGCCTCGGGCACTCACTCTGTCCTCCTGGGACACAGAAACAGCTGGGGGCCGCGTGCTCCTCCTGCTGCTGCTGGCCGCGGTGCTGACGGGAACCCGCGCTGATCCTGTGCCCAGGGCGACCAGGCTCCCACCAGATGCAAAGGATTGCCACATAGCCCGGTTCAAGTCTCTGTCCCCGCAAGTGCTGCAGGCCTTCAAGAAGGCCAAGGATGCCATAGTGAGTCGCCTCTGCCCTCCTGTGTGGGCTAGCCTCCACCCCTTCCTTTCTGGGCTTCACCCCTTATGCTGACTGCTATGGGAGTGGTCTCCACACTTCTGCAGTAGGCTGACTTCAACTCTCGCTCAAGTGGGCTAACCTCAGCCCTACCTGCAGCAGGCTGACTGTCAGCCCTGCTACAGTGGGCTTCATCTCCATCCTTCTTGGGTGGGGACAGAAAGCCCACCCTTTCTGTGGTATGCTAAGCCTCACCAGTCCTGCAGTGGGCTAATTCCCACCCTTCCCCCAGTGAGCTAACCCACAGTAGGATGACCTCCACCCTTCCGCAACTGGGCTATCTCCTGCTCTTAGTGCAGTGGCTGTCTAGTATCTGCTGCCATGGAGGAGCCTCTGTCTTTCTGGCAGTGAACTTCCCCTCCCCTGTTGTGACCCACCCGAGCCGCACTGCAGTGGTCTAACCTTCACTATGCCATCTGAGCTAACCTGTGTCTTTGCTCCCCAGGAGGAGTGGCTGCTCAAGAAGGCTGTGAGGTGCAGCTCCCATCTCTTCCCCAGGGCCTGGGACCTGCAGCAGCTGCAGGTGAGCTGGGGCTGGACACAGCCTGCCCTCAGCAGCCCCTCATCTGGGTGCTGTTTGGGCGGCTACTCTCCCCTTCTCTCCCTCACTAGCAGCCCATGACCTGTCCTCAGCCTGACCACGTTGGCTATGGTCATCTGTCCCTCATCTGTCCCCTGCCCTCTACCTCTTGCTGTCCCTGTCCACTGTCCCCTTCGCCTGTCTCCCTTGACCTCCCCCCACCCCGGGTCCCTCACCTGTTCTCTCTCCTGTCTCCTTGCTCAGGCCCAGGAGCGCCCCAAGGCCTTGCAGGCTGAGCTGGCCCTGACACTGAAGGTCCTAGAGAACATGACTGACTCAGCCCTGGTTCCCATCCTGGAACAGCCTCTTCACACCCTGCGCCACATCCACTCACAGCTGCAGGCCTGTGTGAGTCCTGGGTCCTGGGCTCCTCCACATTGTACCTCCAGCCACCTGGGCTTCCCCTGTGTCCCAGCAGCAGGCTCACAGTGCCCCCCTCTGTCCACAGACACAGCCTCAGCCCACAGCAGAGCCCAGGCCTCTGAGCCGCCGCCTCTCACGCTGGCTGCACAGGCTCCAGGAGGCCCAGAGGAAGGTGAGTCTGGGGAGGGGCCTGGGGTCTGCAGTGCCTGGGAGCCCTGAGTCCTGGCAGTCCCTGAGCCAGCCCTGTCCTTTCAGGAGACCCCCGGCTGCCTGGAGGCCTCTGTCACTTTCAACCTCTTCCGCCTGCTCACCCGGGACCTGAAGTGTGTGGCCAGTGGAGATCAGTGTGTCTGACCTCAGACCCTCCTGCCAGCTGCTGGAATTCTCCACCATGTGGATGCACAAAGCCCCCTCCTTAATTTATAGCCACCCATGGATTTTTAAAGTATTTATTGATGTGTGTGGGTTCTCAAACTCAGACCCCACAAAATGTCTATTTTTCTACTCTTTGTAAACATTCTGCAAATACACAATGAGGAAAGACCCCTGTGGTGTGTCTCGTGAGTCTTGGGCGTCAATTTTTTCTTCTGCTGTCATGGCAAAGGGCTCTACAGGGACACTCCTGCTTGTCTCGAGCTCTGTGGTCTAGCCTGGGCTATTGCTCTCTGCCTCTGGGTGGGGAGCAAATTGTTCCTATTGGACTCCTCCTGGGTTGTTCTGGGAAAGTCTCTTCTCTGTGGTTGCAGGTGTCGGCAGCAGGCTTCTCTATGCTCTCCTTTGTTTTGGCTGTTGAGACAGGGCTTCTGGTAGCCCAGGCTGGCCTCCAATTTCCTATGTAGTCTGATGGCCTTGAACTGCTGCTTCTCCCACTTCCCCTCTGGAATGCTGGGCTGCAGGCACACCCCTTGTTCTGGGCTCTGACAATAGCCTCCCAGCTTCACCAAGAACACCTGTTGGCTAAAGTCCTCTGCACTCTGCCATCCTCTCTTCTGGAACCTTCATGAAGACAAGGTGTGCTGCTCAGAGAGGTGAATCAGCATTCCGTTCCTAAAGACAAGGTTTCATCATGGCACAGTCCCCTGCAGCTCAGGCTGGCCTCAAACTTACCATGTAGCTGGGGGTGTCCTTGAGCTCCTTATCCACTGCATGCTGGGATTCAAGGCATGTGCCTCCACCACCCTGCCACCTCTGGTTTTATTCAGTGCTGGGGATGGGACCCACAGCTGCATGCATGCAAGGCAAGGACTGGCCCACTGAGTCACATCCTCAGCCCCATTCTTGATGGGCCTTACCCATGGACGTCTGCAGCACGTGCTGTTTACCTCAACCTCTCACATAGGCAGGCATCTCAGAACTACCAGAGAGACCAGAGGTTTCAATCAAGGACGTCCATTAGTGATAGTCCATGCCTGGAATCCCTTTACTCAGGAGGTAGAGGCAGGAGGGTCAATTCAGGGTTCTTCTTGTCTACTCATTGACCTTGTGGCCAGCCTGGGCTACATGAGGCCCTGTGCCCCTGCCCCCAATTGTTTATCTACCATCTACAAAGTGGTACTGAAAACACTGCTCACATGTGCCGATGGTTACTTTGAAAATGTCTTCCTAGAAGAGCATCTTAGACCCTCTTGTCTTTAACCCCTCCTCTCCTGTGTCCCATGTGGTGTAGGCCTGAGTGTCACCCAAATGTGGTATAGTGATTTCTCGTGTGTGTGTGTGTGTGTGTGTGTGTGTGTGTGTGTGTGTGTTCATGCTTGCATGTGTGCACATGTATGCAGGTGCACATGGACATGTGTGTACATCTGGAGGATATAATTGGCCATCAGGTGCCTTCCTCAATCACTCCCCACTTTTGTTTATTGAAGTGGGGTCTCTCCCTGTTTCAGACAGACAGCTTGTCCTGGAAACCCCTGTCTTCACCTTTAAGTGCTAGGGTCACAGGCTGGCCAGCAATGCCCACCTGGCTTTTACATGTGTTCTGGGCACCCAAACCTCAGTCCTCACACTTGAGTGGCAAACACTTTATGCACTGAGCCATTTCCCTGGTCCTTGCCATTTTGATTCTAAAATGTCTTTTGAGGAGACAGCCTTTTTGGGCTACAAATGGCTCTTTGTCACTTGCCTCCATGCCTGATGACCTGAGTTTAATCCTGGAGAGCCATGCAGTGGAAAGATTGGTCTGACTCTCTGGCTCCAAGTCAGGAATGCATAACCATTGTCACTACCGCTTCTCAAAGCCTCCTCATCCTCCCCAGTGCCACCTAGGGCACACAGGACAAGGGAACCTGGTCTTCATCAGGTGCAGAAATCAAAACCTTTTCCCTGTGATGTGCTAATTCCCAGCCTCCTCCTCTGTGCACTGAGAAAAATGTCACGAAGCAGGTGTAATAACTGCTGTAACTGAGGAGCAGAAAGGGACTGGAGATGTCTGGCAGGAGGCACTGTGGTGTGAGATGAGCTTGGAGCACACCCAGGGGCAGGCACAGTGACTGCTGAGTTCTGTGGGCCACACTGTGACAGGTGTGTAGAGTCTGAGCATCCAGGTGTCCCTCTCCTGAGCACTGTGAATGTGTTACTCTGCATGTCACAAGAACACAGAGCTGTGACCCAGAGTGCTGGTGCTGGTGTCCTCAGAATAAACACAGAACCTCGGAGGAAAGTGATAGGTGAGAGCCTAGGAGCTGGGCAGAGGTGAAGCAGGGATGAGAGCCAAGGAAGATGGAGCCTCAGCCACTGAGGCAGAGGAGCCCTGGGGTGGCACCCACCCACAGCTGCAGCTTACCCTCTTCATGGAAAACCTGGTTGTAGACAGGGCTGTTCTTCTTGGTTTTGTTTAACTTAAAGCATTTCTTTCTTTCTTTCTTTTTTTTTCTATCTATATATGTGTGTTTGCATGCATGTGTATCTCCTAGCTCTGGAGTTAAGGTGGTTATGGGCTGTATTGTGTGGGTTCTGGGAACCAAACTCTGGTCCTCTGCAAGAGCAGCCTGTGCTCTTAACCTCAGAGCCATCTCTCCAGCCCCACTTCAATTTTTCTATTGTAGAAAATACACACATTACCACCATTTTCAATGGAGTTTTCCACATTTATTATTTATCTGGGGGGCATGCACTTGCCATGGCACATGAATGGGGATCAGCGGATAAATTTGGGGAGTCAGTTTTCTCTCCCACCATGTGGGTCTCCAGGATTGAGCTCAGGTTGTCAGGTTTAGGGCCTTTGCTCGCTGAGGCATCTCATTGCCCCCACCATCTTCATCATGAAGTGTGCAGATCTCAAACACACTCACATTGTTCAGCGATGGATTTCCAGACGTCTTTACATCTTCCTGGGTGAGGTGGTTCACACCTGTAATTTCAGCACTAAGGAAGCTGAGGCAGGAGGATCAAGAGTTTGATGCCAGCATGGGCTACCTAGTTATTTCCTATCTCTAAAAACAAATCAGCAGGGGTTGGGGATTTAGCTCAGTGGTAGCGCGCTTGCCTAGCAAGTGCAAGGCTCTGGGTTTGAGCCTCTGCCCCCCCCCCCCAAAAAAAAACCCAGCAGGCTGGAGAGATGGCTCAGTGGTTTGGAGCATTTGCTGCCGCTCTTGCACAGGACCTGCGTTTAGATCCCAGCACCAGCACGGATGTTCACAAAGGTCTGCAACTCCAATTCTGGACCAGAGGATCCAATGCCCCCTCTGGCTTCCACACAATAAGCACACACGATGCATTTATATTCATGCAGCCACTCATACACATAAGTGACAACAAATCAACCCTGAAGAAAACAGAGCAGCCTTGTCATCACGTATTGCATCTGCTCCATTTGAGCTCCAGATTCCCTTCCTCCTGCCGCTGTCACTTCCCCTTTCTCCGTGAAACCGGCCTCGCCAGGGGCTGCATGTCCCTGCAACCGCAGCCGGTCCTTTTATGACTGGCTTATCTTGCTCCCCATGATGTCCTCAGAGATCTTCTCTGATGGAGAACATGTCAGAACACTCTTCCTTTTGAAGGCTGCATTGTATTTTGCTGATCCAGTCTCTTATCAGTGAGAAATCTGAGGGGTTTTGTTTGAATTATTATTAGTTATTATTACTACTTCTACTACTACTACTATTGGCTTTCAAGACAGGGTTTCTCTGTGTAGCCCTGGCTGTCCTGATCTCACTCTGTAGACCAGGCTGGCCTCGAACTCACAGAGATCCACCTGCCTCTGCCTCCCGAGTGCTGGGATTAAAGGCGTGCGCCACCGCCACCCGGCTGGGAACTCTGAGTTTTAAGTCACTAGTCTCTGGTGAGTTGTTACAGCAGCCATTAGCAGCTCATACACGCAGATTTTGAAGCCTACTTAGAATGAAAGAAAATATGGGTGGGTTTCCTGCCTTCCATGAGTGGGTAGGTCAGAAGTCCTGCCATGGGGTGGTGTGGGAGTGTGGTATTCACACGCACTGTCCCCTTTGGCTGAGCACAGGCTGGCTCTAAGGCATGTCTGGCTTCCATGTCCTGGGGGTATGGAGCTAGTGGGTATTTCTGGACGGTCTTCCCCTCTAGGCAGCCTCTCTTTGCGTACCCTACTCTCAGGAAACACTTCCTGGAAGTCCAACAAGTCCGCTCCGTTTTTGGCGGGAGGTGAAAGTGCAGCCCTAACACACTCTTCAAGCCAGCATTCACGTCCTCCTCCTTATCTCAAGCCGATATGGTCCTACAGTGGAAGCGACCTTCCCGCGGGGCTGGTGAGGGTGGCATCAGTTTCCCGAGCCTGAGGCTCCCCCTGGCGGCGGGCACAGACCTCACACCGTTTTTCTCCTCCCAACTCCGCAGCCCCGCCTGGCTGACCTGGCAGGGTGGAGTCCAAGCCAGGCTGAGATTCCAGGTAGAGCTGAGTATTTCCACTTAGAAAATGAAGAGGAGTATGAGGCCAGAGGTTCCTTGGACCGCCCAGAAAGATCATCCAGGGGGTGGATGAAAGACATTTTGGAGCTAACTCATCTTTCCTGCACCCCTCCCTCCTACAGAGGTAACTCCCTCCCTTCTGCACGGGATAATATTTACCTCTCCTGCAGGGCGAACCTGTGACCTTGTCCTCCAGCAAAGAGTGGTTGCTGTCGGGTACAGTTTTGTCTCTTGAGAAGGGGGGCAGGGGAGGGGGGCCTGGGGCCCAGGGCAGCTGCGGGTGAGTTGGAGTCAGTCCCAGTCTGCTCTCTGCTAACCCCACTCATCCTCTTCTCTCATTGGTCCCGGCATCTTCTTCGGTGTCGCGCCTACTCTGGGTCACGCGTTCTCTTGCTGACCAGGCTGAGCTCTCTGAGCTGCTCTTGGTAGCCTGTCCCTGGATGTTTTCCTTCCATCTTTACTCTCAACAAGCTGTTCTCACCTAAAACCTATGTCTCTCTCCTTGCCCAGTGTAGAAGTGCCCCGTGTCTTTGCAGGCTGAGATGACCCAGACATGGAAGGTGCTGGAGCGTGGGGGGCTGACTCAGTCCTGGACTTGTATTCATTACTTTCACATGATGTGACCACTGTTCCAGAGACAAGTTTAAGGAGCAAGGCTTTGTTTTGGCCCACGGAGGCAGAGTTTTGAGGCCCCTGTGGAGGGGACAGCATATCTGGTCAGCTCGTTCGGGTGCAGTAGCAGCATTTGAAGCCCAGACTGTTCCGATCACAGAAGACCAGGAAAGCAGAGAAGGAGACAGGAACCGGGGCTGGTTCACCTCCAGGAGCACTGGCCGCTCTTATGGGGACCTAGGTTTGGTTCCCAGTACCCAGATGGTAGTTCACTTTAACTCCAGTTCCAGGGGATCCTGGAACTCTCTGTTCCAGGGCCTAGACTTGACTGTACAGGCTCCATCTTAGGGAAAGGGCCACCATCTCAGACCACTGTACTCAGTTCCAGGAAGGACCTCAAGAATGTGCCATGACAACTCAAACAGATACAGAGCAGTGTCCTCCTGCAGACATTCTATCTGTGGTTTATGGCTCGTGAAGATAATCCTGCTGAGCAGTCCAGATAATCCTGCTCAGCAGGTTGTGGTTCCCTGACAAAAGTCTAACCCAATGGTTTCAAATGTGGTTTCATGCCCAAAGTCTAAACCAATAGTTTCAAAAAAATCACCTTGCCCCATATCCTTTCTACCCAATCCCAAATTGCCAATTCCCGGCTTGTGGTTTTTCCCTATAAAAACTCTCCACACCTGGGCTCGTGGCCACCGCCACATTTCCTTCCATCTGCCGTGTGGTGGCCCAGGTTGAACCTGAATAAAAGGACCCATATGTGCTTGCGTCGGAAACCGGCTCCTTGGTGGTCTCTGGGGTTTCTTGAAACAGGCACAACACTGACACTCTCTTCTGGCTTCTGGGGGGCACTGCACCCACACGGTGCACATACAGGCAAAGCTCATACACCTAAAATAAAAATAAAAAGCCAGGTGGTGGTGGTGGCGGCGCACGTCTTTAATCACAGCACTCGGGAGGCAGAGGCAAGCAGATCTCTGTGAGTTTGAGGCCAGCCTGGTCTCCGAATCGAGTTCCAGGAAAGGCACAAAGCTACATAGAGAAACCCTGTCTCGAAAAACAAAACAAACAAACAAACAAAAAAAAACCTCACTGTAGTGACATACTTCTTCTAGCCAGAGTCTACTTCCCAAAGATACCAGTCTCTCCAAACTAGTTCCACCATCTGGGAACGTAACATTCAAAAGTTTGCGTGTGAGGCACATTTCGGATTCAAGCCGTTACAGACCTGACTGGCCCCTTCTCACACTGCACCATGTCCGCACCTAGTTTTAGGTCTGTGCACAGTCCTGATTCCTGGGTTCTGGGCTGTCCGTGTTATGGTTTTGCCCACTAGGGCTTCTTCTGTGTCATGGCCCAGGCTCACAACTTTCATTGTCTACCAACAGACAGACAGACACAGGCTCAGCCCACACCCCAGCCCCCACTCCAGCTGCGGCCTCTCCTGCTGGCTGCTCAGGCTCCAGGAGGCCCGAGGAAGGAGTTTGGGGAAGGCACTGGAGTCTGTAGCACCTGGGAGCCCTGAGCCTCCGCACCCCCAAACCAGCCCTGTCCTCTCAGGAGACCCACCGCCACCACCGCCCAGTGCCTGGAGGCCTCTGTCATCCTTAACCTTTTCCACCTGCTCTACTGTGACCTGAAATGTGGACCTTGGACTGTCGCGTCTTATTCCAGGAGCTTAGGTTTTATGAATCACTTCCCTTCACAGGGCCACTGGATCCAGGTCTCCACCTCTACTGCAGAAGGTATAGATGGGACTTCCAGGCAGAGAGAGGGAGAGAGAGAGAGAGAGAGAGAGGGGGAGGAAGTAGGAGATGAATCTAGGTGTGCATTAGACGCCAACAAGACGTGGAGGGAGTTGGACATATAGAACGAGAGAAAGGTAAGGTAAAAATCTACATGGTAAAATGTAGATTAATAGAAGCAGGTTAATTTAAGATACAAGAGCTAGCAGGACAAGCCTAAGCTAAGGCCAAGCTTTCATAATTAATAAGCCTCCAGGTTGTTATTTGTGAGCTGGCAGCCAACAACAGAGCTTGCTACAGAAACCCCTTCAGTTACTTTTTATGCTCTACATATCCTAAAGCCTCCTGAGACAAGACCATGAGGCCACTTGGCAGATTACAGTGGCTGGAGGTGGGGTGTGTGGGAGAGGGGGCTGGAATCTCTGTTGAGGTCCTAATGATCCCCCAACACCCACTTCCTCTGGGGGGGAAGTCAACAATCAACAGTGTTGATTGCTTTTAATGTGTAATTAACTAATTAAATTTGAGGAAGCTTCTCACTGTGTAGCCCTGGCTGATCTGGAACTCACTATGTAGACCAGGCTAGCCTGGAATACTTGGAGATCTCCCTCTGCCTCCTGAATGCTGGGATTAAAGGCTACCGTACCTGGCTTGATCTTTTTGTTTGTTTTGTTTTTCAAGACAGGGTTTCTCTGTGTATCCTTGACTGTCCTAGAACTCACTTTGTAGACCAGGCTGGCCTTCAACTCAGAGATCTGTCTGCCTTGACCTCCTGAGTGCTGGGATTAAAGGTCTGCACCACCCTCTGACTTACTTTAAAATTCTGATTATATTAATTCATTTAGTTAGTTTGGGTACAAAAGGCCAGAGGGCACTTGTGTGAGTTGTTTCTCTCCTTCCACTGTGTGGGTCCCTGAGTCCAAGCTCAGGTCATCAGGCTTGGGGACCTTTACACATACGTAATCTTGCTGACCCCATAAACCTGATCTTGAGGGTCTCTTTTGAGCAGCCACAGTTTCTCTGATAAAAATGGTCAGAGTTATTACGCTTCGAGGACTGTTGTGTAACAGTAGTGAGAGACAGGGACCAAGACACACATAACCCCCGTACACACACACACACACACACACACACACACACACACACACACGCACAGTGACTGGGGAGAGGAAAGGTAGAACATGGAATTATGACTGAGGGTGTCATAAGGGATTCTGGCAGCCACATCATGGCACATCGTGGGATCTGTCCCTGCATGTGATTGTGATAGGGAAGAGCAGTCACAGCTGTGAGCTGTCGGGAGAGAGGCTGCCTCTGGGTCACAGACGGAGTCTGTGCACTCCTGGCCTGGGAGCTGCTGTATGCGTCTCCGAGGATGCGCCCGCCGACCTGTGTCTGTGTTCTTCCATTATCTCTCCGTGTAGTTTTGAGCCCAGGCAATGTCTCAAGCCATCGTCCAATTATCTGTGATTGTGACTGGGTCGTCAACAAAGAATGGAGATTTGGGGGGCTGGGGCATCGCCCTGGTAAAGCTGGCGTACGGAGCACACATGCTGTCCTGGGCTCCATCCCTCAGCACTGGGGGAAAAGGAGGACTAACCAGGTGTGGTAACACATCTGTAAGCCCGGCATTCAAGGGCAAGAGGATTGTGAGTTTAAGGCCAGCTTGGGCCACATAGTGAGACCTACGCACAGACAGAATGCCGGTGGTTTCTTAGCTTGGGAGCCTGAGAGATTGCCTGCTTTTCCTTTCTCTGTCTCCATCTGCTGAACTCACCATGGAGTCGGGCCTGGCCTTGAACCTCTGACCCTCCATTCTGTGCACTAAGTGCTGGGATTACTGGTGTGTGCCACCACACTCGGCCTCAAAGAAGATTCTCCTCAGCTTCTGTGCCAGTGTGAGGGTTCTTCATGACACACCTGAATGTAGTTTCTGGCTTCTAGAACTTGCATATATTCAACTTTACAAGTCAATGCCAAAATGTTTCTGTCAGAGTCTCTCACACCTTTCCCCTTATAGTACTTCCCCCCACTTAAGCTAGTTTGAGTGGGTTTCTATTGCTTCCAATCAAAGTGGATTTTACCCTATCTGAGCCATCAGGAACGACTTGGGATGACAGCTGTGTCTGTGATACTCCTCCTGAGAGATTCCCTACCCCAACAGCCGTGTGCTTTCAAAGTCACGTGGAAATGTGTCATACCAACAGCACTGAAAAGCGGGACCCGTAAGCGATGACTACGTCACCAGGTGTCACCGTCACGAGTGGGTGAAGCTGGCTGAGTGGGAGTGAATTAGTTATAGCGTGAGCAGAGGCTGGAGAGCCCCTCCCTTCACGCACACAGACGCCTCTGCTGTGCTCTGTGTGCGTGAAGGGAGCAGGAAGAAGGAACCGAGATCCTGCTCAGTAGCTCACTCCTGTAATCCCAGCAGGGCCAGGGATCAGATACAGCTTCAGCCACACAGTGAAGCCAGCCTGGGCTGGAGGAGATCCTGCCTCAGAAGAAAAAGTGAGAACCAGGGACATGGCTTAGTGGATAATGTGTTCCTTGCACGAATTTGAGGGCTCTACTTTATTTAATTTAATTAATTTAGGTTTTCTGAGACAGGGTTTCTCTGTGTAGCCTTGTCCTAAACTTGCTCTGTAGAAGAGATTGGCCTCGAACTCACAAAGATCTGCCTTGCCCCACCAAGTGCTGGGATAAAAGGCATATGCCACCAGCACCTGATGAGGGCTCAGATTTAAAGCTAGGTGGCCAATGTGCCCTGTGACCTCAGTGCTGGAGGAGGGGGAGAAGTGAGATGCAGAGACAGGTAGCTCCTTGAAGATCACTAACCAGCCATTGAGCTGGTGGTGAGCTCCAGGTTCAGTGAGAGACTGGGTCTCAAAAAATAAGGTGGAGAGCAGTAGAAGACACTTGACCCACACTTGTGGACAAACATACACATGAACACACACACAGCTGCTAGACACACATACACATACATGTAAATGGAGCCTTCTTTCCTGCCTGCCTGTTTCCAATTTCCAAATACCTGGTAGTTGCTTCCCAAATTACCACACAGAGGCTTATGTTAATAAATGTTTGATCAATTGCCCAGGCCTATTACTAACTGGCTCTTAGATTTAAATTAACACATTTCTGTTCATCTATGTATTGCCACACAGCCCATGGCTTTACCGGTCCTCTGGCATCTTGTTTCTTGGGCTGCTGGCTCTCTCGACTCTGCCCCTCTTCATCTGAGTCCTCAGCTTGATTGTTCTGCCTAATCTTACCCTGCCTGGCTCTTGGTCAAACAGCTTTATTATTAACCAATGGGAGTAATGCATATTCACAGCACACAGGAGGATCATCCCACAGCAATACACACATAGATACACACACATGCACACATACACACACACACACAGGTACACACATACATACCTACATACACACACACAAACACACATAGGTACACACACACACACACATATACACAGGAACACATGAAATCCTCTGCCTGTTTCTGAGTAGCTTGGATGACAGGTCTGCACCACCAGGTCCATCTTTTGGTTTGGTTTGGTTTGTACTGGGGATTAAACCCTGGGTCTATTGTAGGCTAGGCAGGCACTATATGTTGACTCACACCTCTAGAGCATTTTTTATTTTTATTACTTTATTTGTGTGTATGTGCGTGTGTACATGTGCGTGTGCGTGCGTGCGTGTGTGTGTGTGTGTGTGTGTGTCTGTGTCTGTGTCTGTGTCTGTGTCTGTCTGCTGTCTGTCTGTCTTTCTGTCTGTAACTTCTGAGGTCTGAGACACCACAGCAAAAGTAGCACACCTTTTCTCTTCCTTCCGTAGCAGATCCTACCCTCCTCAATAGAGGACTTTTTTCTTCTTTTCCTCTGGAGTTCTTTCTTCTGCTCACAGGAAGGGAGCTGTTCTGGTTTCTCTTTCTCTTCTGAGTTGCCAGCACTGATCAGTGGGCAGGAATGCCTGGCCACAGAGAAGACTAGGGCCCCAGACAGGATAGAACAGGGCGGTGAAAAGATCCATCCTGAATCTCAGTAGGTTGTGTAAATTAAAACTGATGAATTGGGTTGGGGTGCAGCTCACAGGTGGCTCAGCACGCTCAAGACCCTGGTTCCACACCCAGGGTGGAAAGAAAAACAGTAAGACTTGGATAAAATTGGGGTAAAGTAACTCAGCGGTAGAGCCCTGCCTAGAATCCCCCAGTGAGGGGCTGGGGTGTGGCTCAGTGGTAGAGCCCCTGCCTAGAATCCCCCAGTGAGGGGCTGGGGTGTGGCTCAGTGGTAGAGCCCCTGCCTAGAATCCCCCAGTGAGGGGCTGGGGTGTGACTCAGTGGTAGAGCCCCTGCCTAGAGTTCCCCAGTGAGGGGCTGGGGTGTGGCTCAGTGGTAGAGCCCCTGCCTAGAATCCCCCAGTGAGGGGCTGGGGTGTGGCTCAGTGGTAGAGCCCCTGCCTAGAATCCCCCAGTGAGGGGCTGGGGTGTGGCTCAGTGGTAGAGCCCCTGCCTAGAATCCCCCAGTGAGGGGCTGGGGTGTGGCTAGCATGAATAAAACTCTGAACTCCATCCTCAGTACCACAAAAAAAAAAAAAAACCAAAAAACTAGCAATACACACACATTGGCACATTTACATACACACTGCTCTCTAAGTGGAAGAAATCGAAGTAAACACAGTGCATTGGGAGGGGAGCAGTTATGAGCCCTTGCTGCTGCCATGGAGACCTGAATTTGGATCCCCAGGACCACATCAGGTGGCTCCCAAGCACCCGTTCCTCCAGCTTCAGGGAGTCCTAGACACTCACCTCCCCCGAGAGCTCTCACACTCACAAGTACATACCCACCTAGAGACACACGTATTTTAAAATAAGAAATGTCTCTAAAACTTCCTGCTATCTCTATTATGACATCTCTGCCTACGTGGACTACGTCTACGGCGTGGTCCCTTCAGATGACATCACACAGGAAGTCACCACCATCCAGTGTGAGCAGTTGTTGCCCAACTCATGACACAGTTCTCAGGATGTCCCCATGGTGAAGTCCTGAGTGGCTGAGAGAAACAATTCCACTGGATACCTGTCATTCTTCAGCAGGAGTGACTACTGATGGTCTAGTGTGTTCAGGGTTGATTGCATATTTTCCTGTATGCATAAAACACTCTCAACATCACTTACATTTAAAAAAAATACAGCCAGGCTGTGGTGGCACACACCTTTAATCCCAGCACTCAGGAGGCAGAGGCAGGAGGATCTCTGTGAGTTCAAGGCCAGCCTGGGTCTACAGAGCGAGATCCAGGACAGCCAGGGTGACACAGAGAAACCCTGCCTTGAAAAACAAAACAAAACAAACAAACTACCCCCTCTTTTCCTTTACTTTCTATTTTATGTGTGTGTATGGGTGTTTTCCTGTGTGTGTGTTCATGCACCATATATGTGCAGTGCCCACAGAGTGGGTCAGATCCCCTGGAACTGGAGTTACAGTTGTTGTGAGCTGCATGTGGATACTGGGAATTGAACCTGGGTCGTCTTGAACAGCAGTGAGTGCTCTTTGCCTCTGGGCCATCTCTCTAGTGCTCCACCCACTTTGAGACAGGGTTCTCTGTGTAGCCCAGGATGTCTCGGAACTCAGAGATCCTCTTGCCTCTGCCTCCCGAGTGCTGGGATTAAAGGCATGCGCCACCAGGCCCAGCTTCATATTTACATTGTAAAACTTTGTGAGTATGTGTCTGTGCGTGGGAGCACACATGCCATGGCGTGCATGCCAATGTTGGAAGACAGCTTTAGGAGCTGGTTTTTCTCTCTTCACA